>NC_069506.1:338238303-338493303 GCF_027579735.1 Bombina bombina
CATCTTGGATGACGTCACTTAAAGGAACCTTCATTCGTCTTTAGTCGTCAGAAGAAGAGGATGCACCACGTCGGGTGTCTTGAAGATGGAGCTGCTCCGCATCGAATGGATGAAGATATAAGATGCCGTCTGAATGAAGACTTCTGCCCGTCTGGAGGACCACTTAGCCCGGCTTGGATGACGACTTCTCCCGGCTTCGTTGAGGACTTCGGCCCGGTTGGATGAAGACTTCTGCCGCTTCCTTGAGGATGGATGTCCAGTCTTCAGAACTGTAAGTCGATCTTCAGGGGGTTAGTGTTTTTAAGGGTGTATTAGGTGGGTTTTATTTTTAGGTTAGGGTTTGGGCCACAAAAGAGCTAACTGCCTTTTTAAGGGCAATGCCCATCCAAATGCCCTTTTCAGGGCAATGGGAAACTTAGGTTTTTTTAGATAGTATTTTATTTGGGGGGCTGGTTGTGTGGGTGGTGGGTTTTACTGTTGGGGGGTTATTTGTATTATTTTTTACAGGTAAAAGAACTGATTACTTTGGGGCAATGCCCCGCAAAAGGCCCTTTTAAGGGCTATTGATTGTTTTATTTTATTTGGTGGGGGCTTTTTTTATTTTGATAGGGCTATTAGATTAGGTGTAATTAGTTTAAATATCTTGTAATTTGTTTATTATTTTCTGTAATTTAGTGTTTTTTTGTACTTTAGCTAATTTTATTTAATTTATTTAATTGTTGTTAATTTAGTTAATTTATTTAATTGTAGTGTAGTGTTAGATGTTATTGTAACTTAGGTTAGGTTTTATTTTACAGGTACATTTGTATTTATTTTAGCTAGGTAGTTATTAAATAGTTAATTACTATTTAATAACTATTCTACCTCGTTAAAATAAATATAAACTTTCCTGTAAAATAAAAATAAAACCTAAGCTAGATACAATGTAACTATTAGTTATATTGTAGCTAAATTAGGGTTTATTTTATAGGTAAGCATATAGAAACATAGATATTGACGGCAGATAAGAGCCATAGGCCCAGCAAGTCTGCCCGACCTTACCTAACAGTATAAACTTATCTAGTTCGTAGGATAGCCTTATGCTTGTCCCATGCATTTTTAAAGTCCCCCACAGTGTTTGTTGCTACTACCTCTTGAGGAAGTTTATTCCATAAATCAATCACTCTTTTAAATAGGAATAATTTAGGTAATGATAGGAATTTTATTTAGATTTATTTTAATTATATTTAAGTTAGGGGGTTTTAGGGTTAGACTTAGGTTAAAAGAGTTAATACATTTAGAATAGTGGTGGCAACGTTGGGGACGGCAGATTAGGGGTTAATAAATGGAGGTATGTGGTGGCGATGTTAGGGACGGCAGAATAGGGGTTAATAATATTTAACTAATGTTTGTGAGGCGGGAGTGCGGCGGTTTAGGGGTTAATATGTTTATTATAGTGGCGGAGACATTGGGGGCAGCAGATTAGGGGTCAATAAGTGTAGGTAGGTTGCGGCGACATTGGGGGCAGCAGATTAGGGGTTAATAAATATAATGTAGGTGTCGGCGATGTTGGGGGCAGCAGATTAGGGGTTCATATCTATAATGTAGGTGGCGGCGGTGTCCGGAGCTGCAGATTAGGGGTTAATAAGTATAATGTAGGTGTCGGCGATGTTGGGGGTGGCAGATTAAGGGTTAATAAGTGTAAGATCAGGGGTGTTTAGACTCGGGGTTCATGTTAGGGTGTTAGGTGTAAACATACATTTTATTTCCCCATAGGAATCAATGG
Source organism: Bombina bombina (assembly GCF_027579735.1). Classification (NCBI taxonomy): domain Eukaryota; kingdom Metazoa; phylum Chordata; class Amphibia; order Anura; family Bombinatoridae; genus Bombina; species Bombina bombina. The sequence goes on from NC_069506.1 coordinate 338,240,069, forward strand.
GGCTGCATTACTGAGTTTTACACTGCTTTTTTGCAGGTGTTAGACTTTTTCTCAGCCGACTCTCCCCGTTGATTCCTATGGGGAAATCATGCACGAGCACGTACGATCAGCTCACCGCTGACTTAAGCAGTGCTGGTATTGGAGTGCGGTAAGGAGCAATATTTTGCTCAACGCTCACTTCTTGCCTTTTAACGCTGGGTTTGTAAAAACTTGTAATACCAGCGCTGCATGTAAGTGAGCGGTGAATAAAAACTGCTCGTTAGCACCGCACAGCTCAAAACGAAAAACTCGTAATCTGGCCGATAGTATGATATACATGTATATATATCTTTATACGTATATAAAATTATATTGATGATAATATCTATTTTTTTTTAAAAATCTAGATCTAAATATCTATATATATATATATATATATATATATATATATATATATATGTGTTGTTATTATTATCTGGAGCATATAATGTCCACTTATTGAAGCTGCATGAGCTTTAGACATAATAGTATAAAGTGAATAGTTGTAATGTGGAAATAAATCATTTATCATTGCAGACTTATCAAGGCCGAGGGAGAGGATTCCTAGATATCTGCTGCCGGTATCCCACAGCAGCCCAGTGAGCAACAGGTCATCACTGCCACTGCCCCTGACTTTGCTACAACCTCAGGGTGATGAGGATTCAGGGACATCTTCAGATGTGAGTGAAAATGAAGGTAATGTAATGTATAACAACATGTCATTATTTACATGAAAATGAGAAATTAAAATGTTTTAATGTTCATAACGCTGTTTCATCAGTGATGTTTTATGGCCGAGGCACACACGTTATTTGCATAAGGAATCAGAGTTGGGATGTGCAGCACATCTGTACTGTCCTCTATCTAAAATCAAGCAAACAGTACAGGGACTGATAATGTGAAGGCTTTTAAAGAGAAGACAAGGCACACACACTGATTAAGGCTTATAGGCAGTGCAAATTTAAAACATTGCTTCATTAAGTGCATAAATAATTTTGGATGTGAAAAGCGTTAAACGTGAGAAACTTGACCAGTGATATGCATTCAAAGGTGATAATGGAGGAGAAGACCTTGTGCCAATATGCTATCTCCCCTTATCTGCTGTGGTGCATCTGTGACCTTAATGGTTATTGCAGGTCTTAGCAGCTAATAGAATTGAATAGCTAATATGTCACTTTGTGTTTTTAAAATCACGAGGTTGTCACAACCATCTAACAGCAATGATGAGCATAATATAGGACTTGTCACATATTCATCATCCTACTAATCATTTGTGTTTGTGATTCTTCTCTGACAGATGATACTGAGAGTTCCATCCCAGCAGCAGCCATGATGTCTCCAGCAACTGCAGAAGAGGAGGTTGCTGATACCGAATGTAAGAATTTCTCATATCATCTTTTTCACTTCTACATTGATTGTGAATTAATTTGGAGACCCTAGTTTCTTTTTCTTTTTAGAACAATGTAGAGTATAATCTAGGCCTTCACACATTTTCAAACTTCCGTAACAATGTATTTGGTTTGTGCTTCTTCTATGATAGCTGACAATGATGAATACGCCCAAGCGGCCTTGCATCCAGCAACTGCAGAAGAGGAGCAGGCTGGAAATGAAGGTAAGAACTTCTCATGTTCTCTTTTTTCACTTCTACATTGATTGGGAAATACTTAGGAGACCCTAGTTTCTTTTACTTTATAGAACAATGTGGAGTATAATCTAGGCCTTGACACAGATTCTACATCCTTAACAATGTTTTTGTTTTGTGCTTCTTCTCGGACAGATGAAAGTGATGAATCCTCATCAGAGGAGGGTTCCCCAGCACCCAGTCTTACGGAGGTGACAGAAGAGGAGCAGGCTGGAAATGAAGGTAAGAATCTCTCATGTTCTCTTTTTTCACTTCTAGATTGATTGGGAAATACTTAGGAGACCGTAGTTTCTTTTTCTTTTTAGAACAATGTGGAGTATAATCTAGGCCTTGATACAGATTCTACATCCATAACAATGTTTTTGTTTTGTGCTTTTTCTCGGACAGATGAAGGTGAAGAATATGCAACATCAGCCCTGAGTCCGGAGGTGAGGCAAGAGGAGGAGGCTGAAAGTTAATGTAAGCATTTATCATATCTTTTTACACTGCTATATTTATTTTGAATTAGTAGATCCTCATTTATTTATTTTTTAAAACAATGTAGAGTATAATCTAGGCCTTGACACATATTCAAGATCAATAACAATATATTTTTTGTGATTCTCGGACAGCTGAAACAGACAGTGGGACTGAATATGCGGCCACAGCAGAGGATGAGGTGGCACAAACAGAAAGTAGGAATCTTTCATATGATGTTTTTTAACTTATATCTTGAAAGTAAATTGTTGTAACAAAATTAATTTTGTGTTTTTATTACAGCTGTTGAAATGAGGACACAAACAGAGCCCTCAATTCCACTGTTAGTTGATCTTTGGCAGTCACTTCAAAATGTTGTAGAGGCTGTGAGACAAATACAGCAATCCCTTCAAGATTTTTAATATTTTTATTATATATATATATATATATATATATATATATATATATATATATATATATATATATATATACAGTATATATATTTTATATCAAAGTTTTAGGAAGAATAAAAAGTTTATATTTATAGTATCATGCTGTCACTCCATTATTTTAAGGATTATCTTAAAGGGACATGAACATGAAATATATGTTTAATCATCTATAAATAGCATGCAATGTGGTTGATTATTATTTGGTTAGATATTTATTACATTTTTAAACTTTTATATATCTATCCTTTGATGGGTAGCATATTTTTAGACACTATAGGGGCTAGTTATCAACGTGTCTACTTTACCTGCCTTCGGCGGCTCAATACGCCGGCCTAAGCTCGCCTACCATTGCCGCCGCGGACCTGCAAAATTTTGCCTAAGTTATCAAAAAAGCTGTCAAAAAGCCACGCACCAAGTACGGGGCGATGAGCAGCGGACTGTGAGAGTTATCACTCATCCGATCTCGCTGCTCTTCGGCTTTTTGACAGCTTTATTGCTAGCCTGTCACTAAGCACCCACACTAACTACACTGTTCTACCTCCTATACCAGCGCCCCCGGAGCCCCCTGCAACTAAATAAAGTCATTAACCCCTAAACCGCCGCTCCTAGACCCCGCCGCAACTCTTATAAATGTATTAACCCCTAAACCGCCGCTCCCGGACACCGCCGCCACCTACATTATACCTAGTAACCCCTACCCTGCCCCCCTATACCGCCGCCACCTATAATAAAGTTATTAACCCCTATCCTGCAGATCCCGGACCTCGCCGCAACTAAATAAATTGTTTAACCCCTAAACCGCCGCTCCCGGATCCCGCCGCAACCTATATTAACTTTATTAACCCCTAATCTGCCCCCCTACACCGTCGCCACCTATAATAAATTTATTAACCCCTATCCTGCCCCCCTACACCGCCGCCACTGTAATAAAATTATTAACCCGTAAACCTAAGTCTAACACTAACCCTAACACCCCCCTAACTTAAATATTAATTAAATAAATCTAAATAATATTTCTCTCATTAACTAAATTAATCCTATTTAAAAATAAATACTTACCTTTAAAATAAACCCTAATATAGCTACAATATAAATAATAATTATATTGTAGCTATCTTAGGATTTATTTTTATTTTACAGGCAACTTTCAATTTATTTTAACTAGGTACAATAGCTATTAAATAGTTACTAACTATTTAATAGCTACCTAGCTAAAATAAAGAGAAATTTACCTGTAAAATAAAAACTAACCTAAGTTACAATTACACCTAACACTACACTATCATTAACTAAATTATTCCTATTTAAAACTAAATACTTACCTGTAAAATAAAAACTAACCTAAGTTACAATTACACCTAAAACTACACTATACTTTAATAAATTATTCCTATTTAAAACGAAATACTTACCTGCAAAATAAACCCTAAGATAGCTACAATGTAATTAATAATTACATTGTAGCTATTTTAGGATTTATATTTATTTTACAGGTAACTTTGTATTTATTTTAGCTAGTTAGAATAGTTATTAAATAGTTATTAACTATTTAATAACTTCCTAGATAAAAGAAATACAAAATTACCTGTAAAATAAATCCTAACCTAAGTTACAATTAAACCTAATACTACACTATCATTAAATTAATTAAATAAATTAGCTACAAATAACTACAATTAAATTAAATTAAATAAACTAACTAAAGTACAAAAAATAAAAAAAGCTAAGTTTAAAAAAAATAAATAAAAATAAGTTACAAACATTTTAAAAATATTACAACAATTTTAAGCTACTTACACCTAATCTAAGCCCCCTAATAAAATAACAAAGCCCTCCAAAATAAAATCAGCCAATCAGATTGAGGTCGCATTCTACTGGCTGTTCCGATCAGCCAATAGAATGCAATCTCAATCTGATTGGCTGATTGGATCAGCCAATCAGATTGAACTTGAATCTGATTGGCTGATTCAATCAGCCAATCAGATTTCTCCTACCTTAATTCCGATTGGCTGATAGAATCCTATCAGCCAATCGGAATTGAAGGGATGCCATCTTGGATGACGTCCCTTAAAGGAACTTTCATTCGTCGTTAGTCGTCGGGAAGAAGAGAATGGCTCCGCGTCAGCTCGTCTGAAGATGGCTCCGCTCCACTCCGGATAGATGAAGATTGAAGACGCCGCCTGGATGAAGACTTCTATCGGATGGAAGACCTCTTCAGCGCCGCCTGGATGATGACTTCATCGGATGGAAGACTTCTTCAGCGCCCCTTGGATGATGACTTCTGCCGCTCCGGATCTCCTCTTCGGTTCCATCGGTGGTCGGCTGGCTGAAGACGGCTCAAGGTAGGATGATCTTCAGGGGGTTAGTGTTAGGTTTATTTAAGGGGGGTTTGGGTTAGATTAGGGGTATGTGGGTGGTGGGTTTTAATGTTGGGGGGGTTGTATTTTTATTTTACAGGCAAAAGAGCTGAATTATTTGGGCCATACCCCGCAAAAGGCCCTTTTAAGGGCTGGTAAGGTAATAGAGCTGGTAACTTTTTAATGTAGAATAGGGTAGGGAATTTTTTTATTTTGGGGGGCTTTGTTATTTTATTAGGGGGCTTAGATTAGGTGTAAGTAGCTTAAAATTGTTGTAATATTTTTAAATGTTTGTAACTTATTTTTTTTTTTTTTGTAACAGCTTTTTTTATTTTTTGTACTTTAGTTAGTTTATTTAATTTAATTTAATGATAGTGTAGTGTTAGGTTTAATTGTAACTTAGGTAACTTAAGACTGCTCTAGGGTGATCTTCAAGGGGTTAGTGTTAGGTTTTTTAAGGGGGGATTGGGTGGGTTTTAGAGTAAGGGTGTGTGGGTGGTCGGTTTTAATGTTGGGGGGGTTGTATTTCTTTTTACAGGTAAAAGAGCTGATTACTTTTGGGCAATGCCCTGCAAAATGCCTTTTAAGGGCTATTTGTAATTTAGTATAGGGTAGGGAATTTTATTATTTTGGGGGGCTTTTTTATTTTATTAGGGGTCTTAGATTAGGTGTAATTAGTTTAAACTAATAGTATATCTGAGAGATAATAGAAGTGAAAATGATTAATGCTCCTTGAAAAGGTCTTGTCTATCTGCATAATGAAATAACATTTATCAGTTTGATCTCCCTTTAACATATGAAACGACATTCGGCTAGATTTAGAGTTTGACGTTAGCCGTCAAAACCAGCGTTAGGGGGTCCTAACGCTGGTTTTTACCGCCCGCTGGTATTTAGAGTCAGTCAGGAAAGGGTCTAACGCTCACTTTGCAGCCGTGACTTTTCCATACCGCAGATCCCCCTACGCCATTTGCGTATCCTATCTTTTCAATGGGATCTTTCTAACGCCGGTATTTAGAGTCTTGGCTGAAGTGAACTAAATCTAACGACAAGACTCCAGCCGCAGAAAAAAGTCAGGAGTTAAGAGCTTTTTGGGCTAACGCCGGTTCATGAAGTTCTTAACTACTGTGCTCTAAAGTACACTAACACCCATAAACTACCTATGCACCCCTAAACCGAGGCCCCCCCACATCGCCGCCACTCTATTACATTTTTTTAACCCCTAATCTGCCGAACGCACACCGCCGCAACCTACATTATCCTTATGTACCCCTAATATGCTGCCCCTAACACCGCCGACCCCTATATTATATTTATTAACCCCTAATCTGCAGCCCCCAACGTCGCCTCCACCTACCTACAATTATTAACCCCTAATCTGCTGACCGGACCTCACCGCTACTCTAATAAATGTATTAACCCCTAATCCGCCTCACTCCCGCCTCAATAACCTTATAATAAATAGTATTAACCCCTAATCTGCCCTCCCTAACATCACCAACACCTAACTTCAAGTATTAACCCCTAATCTGCTGACCGGACCTCGCCGCTACTCTAATAAATGTATTAACCCCTAAAGCTAAGTCTAACCCTAACCCTAACACCCCCCTAAGTTAAATATATTTTTTATCTAACGAAATAAATTAACTCTTATTAAATAAATTAATCCTATTTAAAGCTAAATACTTACCTGTAAAATAAATCCTAATATAGCTACAATATAAATAATAATTATATTGTAGCTATTTTAGGATTAATATTTATTTTACAGGCAACTTTGTATTTATTTTAACCAGGTACAATAGCTATTAAATAGTTAATAACTATTTAATAGCTACCTAGTTAAAATAATTACAAAATTACCTGTAAAATAAATCCTAACCTAAGTTACAATTAAACTTAACACTACACTATCAATAAATTAATTAAATACAAATAAATACACTAACTAAAGTACAAAAAAATAAAAAAGAACTAAGTTACAAAAAATAAAAAAATATTTACAAACATTAGAAAAATATTACAACAATTTTAAACTAATTACACCTACTCTAAGCCCCCTAATAAAATAACAAAGCCCCCCAAAATAAAAAAAATGCCCTACTCTATTCTAAAATTAAAATAGAAAAGCTCTTTTACCTTACCAGCCCTTAAAAGGGCATTTTGCAGGGTATGCCCCAAAGAATTCAGCTCTTTTGCCTGTAAAAAAAAATATACAATACCCCCCCAACATTACAACCCACCACCCACATACCCCTAATCTAACCCACACCCCCCTTAAATAAACCTAACACTAAGCCCCTGAAGATCTTTCTACCTTATCTTCACCACACCGGGTATCAGCGATCGGTCCAGGCTCCTATGTCTTGATCCAAGCCCAAGCGGGGGGGATGAAGACGTCCATCCTCCGGCTGAAGTCTTGATCCAAGCAGCGGCTGAAGAAGTCCATCTTCGGGCAGAAGTCTTCATCCTATCCGGGAAGAAGAGGAGATCCGGACCAGCAAACATCTTCATCCAAGTGGCATCTTCTATGTTCTTCCATCCGATGACGATCGGCTCCATCTTGAAGACCTCCGGCGCGGATCCATCCTCTTCTTCCGACAACTAGACGACGAATGAAGGTTCCTTTAAGGGACGTCATCCAAGATTGCGTCCCTCGAATTCCAATTGGCTGATAGGATTCTATCAGCCAATCGGAATTAAGGTAGGAAAATTCTGATTGGCTGATGGAATCATCCAATCAGATTCAAGTTCAATCCGATTGGCTGATTGGATCAGCCAATCAGATTGAGCTCGCATTCTATTGGCTGTTCCCCTCAAAATAGGATGCAAACAAACAGTTAATGCCAATACCAGTGTAACATTGATAATATAATGCAGTGGTGACTGAGATGCAAATCAGATTGGAGTCATAAATTCTCGATAGGGCTGTATGAAGATAAGGTAATATCTGATCACAGTGGATATGATACTAGTGAATGATATATACATATTGACTTTTAACAGATCTCTTTCTGTTAAAGTTCATATCGGCATGTGACACATTTTACTTCTACTTCTCAGGTGGGTGTTAACCTCTAAGTGCTTTTTCTGCTTGTGAACTCTATCGCAACATAGGGGTATACTATGGTTAAAAGGATTAAAATATTCAGATCAGGGAATTAGTTTATAAAATGCATACAATTTGTAATTAATACTAGAAAGTGGAATGAGCACATTTAGCAATAAATAGATGTATACAACATAACATACAATGATTAGTTTATGTTATATTCATAGACTTTGTGCCTCTCATTCTTTTTGGAGTTTTATGATTGGGGATGCCCAATCTATATTTTTTTTTTTTATTGTGAAAAGCTTTGAAAAATAAGAAAATATTTTAGACTAAGTTAAATACTTTTGCCACACACTGTCACAAGATAGGTTAAAAGTGTACACCGAGACCATAGCATCAATAGAAAATTAGGATCCAATACTTCTAACAAAGAATTTGTTGTTTAAACAATATATTATATGTCAAAATGTGTTCTTGGGCTTGGAGAAACCAAAGCTTTACTAACTACTGCAAAGGGATGCAATGTGGGCCTGTGATGAAGCGAAGGACAATGTTTTTGAAGGTATTACAGTCTTATTGTCCATTTCCTAGAAACAGTATTACAATATCTGGAGTCCAAAAAGGTGACCATACATGATAATGCCTCTCAGTTTTTCTTAGGAGCTAGAAGGCAGGTCTGTTGCATATGCTGTCACAGAACAACTATGTCCAGAAAGAAAAGGAAATGTTATCCGATGTCTTAGGACATGACAAGTTTTATAAACATATGTATGGGAAAGAAATCATAGCAGAGACAGATTATAAACCACTTTACAGAATTTTATTTTTCAATAAAATTCTACTTTTACTATGTTTTAGCAATTGACAAAGCATTAAAAATAGTTAAAGTGCTGTACCATATTGGCTTCCATGCAGCTCCATTTAAGAATACAACAGAAGATCAAATACTGGGCAGTTATATGTAGAAATGCTCAGGTCACTGTCCACATTCTTATCTGGAGCAGCACTGAGATGTTATGAGACTATAAATTAGGTGGCTGCGCATTTAAGCCCTTTTCAGGGGGTGAACACAAATAAAATTGTCTAATGCATTTTATTTTTAAACTGATTGAAAAAAAATATTTTGAGTTGTAGAGAATACTCAACTTGACAAAAAAACATTTAATGAAACATCTCAAACAAACAGCAGCAATGATTTGTGAGTAATATATGATCCATACTAAAGATGTGCATTTGTTTTGTTACAAATGCAAATTCATAATGACAAATGGATTTACATTTCGTTTTCAGGAAACAATTATCTGAATGAGTGTACCAATGAAATACAAAGAAACTTTACCTTAATTTAATGAAAAGAAAGGTAAATGTTCTACAAATATTCAGTATTCATTTTGTTCAAAACAAAACAAATATATTGAATAGTGCAGCAGACAAATATTCTGGTAAATTAATTTTCCCGAATATTCGTTCTGAAACATTTGGACAAACAGAATTATTTGGCACTGCACAAGCTTGATCAATATATAATTGTATAAGTCTATTTTTAACAAATATTTACTAGAGAATATATGATAAGCCATTATTTATTACAAATGTAGGCTAGTAATAGGTTTATTTGATTATTCACAATTTCAGCACATGGGTGTAGATCATATGAACCATAAGCATTAGTCATGTCCCATGAATCAATCATACCAATGTTTAAACCCTTGAATATAGTCTTGGATATATTATACTGTATGTAGCCATTGAAGTCACTAAATGTTTCTGAATCACATTCTTTCTCCCGAATGTTTTCTGTTTTAAAGAACACTTGCGTACCTGGGCTGCGCAGGAAGAGACGCTCCACAGCTTTTCTTATACTGAGCATTCTTCTGATAAACAGGGAGAGAGGGAAGGGTCTGAAATGGTGTCCAAGGGTGAAGACAACAATTTTATCTGGATCACCAGACAGGTTATCAATTTCATGGGCAATATAAGAGTAGCTTTTTACAGTGTAAAAATTATTATACAAAAAAGGGTGTCCATGCTTCATCCAATGGATATAGATATTTTTGCTGATGTCTAGTGCCAAGGAAGGACTGTCCCAACGACTTGTATGGATGTCAAAAAATTGTAGTGCTACAAAAAAACAAAAGAAAACTTTAAGTGAGAGATGTTGCCTTTACTAAATATTTATTTTCCCATCCTTGCATACTTTGCTGGTTCTTTTATATTTGTAATAGAGAAGAAAGAAAAAAAAACTGACATAATATCATGGTACATTTCTACTATGAAGAGTTTATTTTTTCTTTATTATGTTATGAATAACATGTTTCCTAAGAAAAAAGAAAAAGTGTTACGATTCCAAATACATTGTACATAAGGAAGTATAAACCCGAAGTTAGGTGTACAGCTTTCTTCATTATATGTGTCCTCGCATTTCATATTAGTCAGGAAAAAGAAGGACCACAGCTCTTTGCCCATTGAGGTAGTCCCACAGAGTGTTAAGTGAATGTCCATTATGCTGGGCAATTATTGATTTGAATGTCCATGCATCTTTTAGCTTGGGTATCATTGGCATAAATTATTTATTCACAACACAAAAGAGTAACAGTCTTAGAAGTGATTTACAAGTTATTCCTGTAGAATGGTTCATTAGTGGTTATTTCAGGGCTTGGTTTGATTTGTGTCGGTAATACTACATCGTGAAATATTTCACCTCTGTAAATTTATACGGTCACAGCTCCACCATAGTGTAACTATGGTGTCAGGCAACAGCAGGCGCCTGAATCACAGCCTCTCATAGCATTTGCTTGTTGTACTGGAGTCTAGCCGGGGTTAAATACCATCTTGTTATTATTTTTAAGCTGGTTTTCTAAAGCTTGGACTAGTGTGCAGAATGGGCTACTGTTTAGTGAGTCCTGATTTTTGCACTCTTGCAGAGTGGTGATAGTGCCTAGCTCTCTGTCCCATCTCCTTACAAAACCAGGTAAGCCTCGATGAGGTTCGCTATTACTATTTGATAGAAATTTGAGATTACTTTTTTGGATGTGGAGTCCATTACACAGAATTGTTCAAAATTAGTGAGTGGACATGGTAGATCTTGTTTATTTGTATGAAGGTTGATGAAGTGTCTCAATTGATGATATGGAAACTAAGTGCATAAAAAGGGGGGTGTTTTAAAGAGTCGAATTGCTGCTTAATTTCATGATTCCATTATCAGTTAATAGGTAGATAGGTAGTAGTTTAGATATTTCAGGGGATGTGTTGTAGAAAAAGAATATCCAGATAGGAACTCCAATGTATGTAGTGCAGTTGTGAGGGGAAAAATATTTAGTGGATATGTTTCTGTATTTATCCCGTATATTCTGCCAGTCATGCCAAGTGTCATTTTAAAGTGAAGTGAGGATATAGATTGCTTATTGCTATTGTCAGGGTTTCTAAGTGATTGTTTCCCAAGTTCTCTAATTGCAAACATTGATTAGGGGTGTCTTTGCCGAATCTACACCATACAGATATAACGCTGTAGGGAGATAGCTAGTTTATATGCTATTAAGTTGGGCACTCCCAGTCCTCCCTCTTTGAGAAATTAATACAGTTTTGAAATTTGCGGTGGTGCTTTTGGGAGGATAATCATTTTAAACTCTTGATCCTGCCTAGCCAGGAGATGTTCTTTGACCAACCATGAGAAGCCAGGGTCTGGAATTCTGTTATCAGCCTACCTTAATTGGTGTTTTCTCAGTGACTTAAATTCAGGAGCATGTATGCCCCTAAGTATTTGAGATATTTCATTCTGGGTTTTAATGGTACATTGTTGGCAGATCTCATGTAAGGTTTTTGAGTTTATATTTAATGGGAGAAATTCTGATTTAGCCATATTGACCGAAAAATTAGATACTTGGCCATAAGCGTGTAACTCAACTAATACCACGGGAAGGGATTGTTGTGGGCTGTGTTAGTGTCAGTAGCAAATCATCTGTCATGATGGCTAGTTTATATGATTGATCACCTAACTCAATGCCATTGTATTCTATTGTAAGCCAAATCTTAGTTGCCAGTGGTTCCAGGGACAACACCAATTAGTAGAGGGGATAGGGAACAACCTTGTTGGGTGCCCATTTCTAATTTTCAAATTCTCTGAAAGATTACCATTGACTCCTAACCTGTGCTGTAGAGGTTTGAAATATAAAGCTAGGATCTAACAAATAATTTTTGTGGGAATACCAAAGTGATGAAGAATGACTGTTAAAAAGGTCCAATCTAAGCAATCAAACCCCTTTTTGACATCTGTGGATAGGTAACATTGACAAGATTTTGGCTGTTTAGACATATTCTAATTAAATTGATAACATTTACCGTGTTGTCCCATGCTTCCCTCTAAGGGCAAAACCCACCTGATCCTGGTGGATAAGCAGGAGGAAATTTTGTTTAGATGGGAATCAAGGACTTTTGCATATAGTGTCAGATCAATATTTAAAAGAGATATGGGCCGAAAATTAGAGGGAATATGGTAGGTTTTCCTGGTTTTTGCTAGAACTGAATATAATTGCCTGGAGCATGGTGTCAGGAAATACATAGCAGTCAGAGATTGAGTTAAATAGATCCTTGGTTGTGGGATAAGATAGTTTTGCAAAAAGTCTTGTAATATAGGCCTGTAATACCCATCTGACCTGGGGCCTTGTTTTGGTTGTAAATATTGGATTGCAGTTTGTATTTCTTTGGTTTGAATAGGTTTGTACTAGGGATTTGTATAAGTCTGGTGGTATTGATGGAACAGGGGTATTCTGTAGATATTGTTTACAGACGTTGTTGATGTGTTTCCTCTCTCGGGAATAAGTTATAAAAGATGTGATAATATTTTTTAAATTCATCAGCTATTTTGATGATGTCCTCTAGGTGTGTCCCCATTCTTTAATTTAATCATGTGTATGTAAGTTATTTGGTTTTTGCTGTTTGAGTGCTTGGCTAGGAATTTCCCAGATTTATTGTCTTTGCTGTAAGAAGTTTGTTGTAAAAATATTGTTTGTCCTTTGGGTTTTAAGTTGTAAGAATGTGTTCATTTCAGCACTGCATTCAAGTAACTGATCTAGAATTTTACTATTTGTTGAGTTTTGTTTATATAAGAGGTCCAGTTCTGAGAGCTTCCAGCAAGGAGAAGGTATTCACTTCTGTATTTTTTTAGTTAATTAGGGCTTTTAACTTGATCATTTCTCCCCTAACTGTGCACTTACTGTATGTGCTTCCCATATTATCACTTTATTCATCTATGGTGTGTTATTAATGGAAAAAATAAGTTTTTAGGCTTTTCTTAATAAGTTTAACATTTTTGTCTAGTAATAATGTGTTAACTAGTCTCCAGTTGAAATATTTAAAAGGGGGCTCTGGCCACCTTATGGTACACATGACCAATGAGTATTTGGCCATGATGTGTGCTTAATAATGGCACTTGTGAAAAAAACAATAGTGCTAAATTGTCAAATAGTATATAGTCCAGCCTAGACTAGCTTTTATTGGGGATGTAAGAAAAAAGGTGGTCTTTTTTTGCAGGATGCAGATAGTGCCATGTGTCATGAAGGTTAAGTAATTTAAGTTTTGCAGATGGAGTTTAATTGACTATGTATTGGTCCTTGTGTCAGGTTAAGAGCAGTCTAGAGTAGTTTCTAGTGGGATATTTAAGTCCTGCACTTACAATCAATGGGCCATTGATGAGGTTTTGGTAATGTGTTGTGCAATTGACTTGATAAATCTGTCTTGAATATTTATTTGGTGTGTACAGGTTGACCATAGTGATGGGTTTCCAATATCATAGAGGAATCTAACCTCTTTATCTTTTCAATTTTCAGTTTAGAAAAGGGAATATATTTATGAAAGAGGACACTAATCCCATAGATATTTTTTGAGGAGTACTATGGTAATGTTGCAGATAGTGGGGCCTAGTTATCAAGTCGTCAACCTCAAATACGCTGGAATTTCTGCAGCGTATTTTGTGGCGAGGCTGATTCGCCTTAGTTATCAAAGGCTACAGACCAGCAAAAGTAGAATTTTTGTGACGTAAACTTTGATCCGCCGGACTCAGTCCGACACAGATCGATTCTTACGTCACTCCAGATTTACTGCACACAAGTACGGCACAATCTGACTTCGCTCGGCACTGTATTCCGGCCCAGCGTACCTGGTTTTTCAATCCGCCACCCTGGAAGTCGTCGGATCCCATAGGAATCAAATGGGAGTCTGACCATAGCGAAAGTACAAGTTCGCTGCTGCCCGACATCCCATTGATTCCTAGTGGGAGCTGTCTACACCTAACACCCTAATATGTACCCCGATTCTAAACACCACTTATCTGCACCCCCTACACCGCCGCAACTAAATAAAGTTATTACCCCCTAAAACCGCCGCTCCCGAGCCCACCACAAGCTACCTATACATATTACCGCCCTGAACCGCCGCTCCCAGGAGCCCACCGCAAGCTACTCTATACATATTAACCAACCCCTAAACCGCCGCTCCCAGAGCCCACCGCAACTATAATATATGTATTAACCCCTAAACCGCCGTTCCTCGTAGCCCACGGCAACTATAATATATGTATTAAACCCCTAAACCGCCGCTCCCGGACCCTGACGCAACCTATATTATATTTATTACCCCCTAATCTGCGCCCCCCTTCACCGTCGCCACCTATAATACATTTATTAACCCATATCCTGCCCCCCACTACAACATAACACCGCCGCCACTGTAAAAAATTTATTAACCCCTAAACCTAAGTCTAACACTAACCCTAACACCCCCTAACTTAAATATTAATTAAATAAATCTAAATAATATTTCTATTATGAACTAGAATTAATCCTATTTAAAACTAAATACTTACCTTTAAAATAAACCCTAATAATAGCTAACAATATAAATATTAATTATATTGTAGCTATGTTAGGATTTATTTTTATTTTACAGGTAACTTTCAATTTATTTTAAACTAGGTACAATAGCTATTAAATCAGCCAATCAGATTGAGCTCGCATTCTATTGGCTGATCAGAACAGCCAATAGAAAGCGAGCTCAATCTGATTGGCTGATTGGATGAGCCAATCGGATTGAACTTGAATCTGATTGGCTGATTCAATCAGCCAATCAGATTTTTCCTACCTTAATTCCGATTGGCTTGATAGAATCCTATCAGCCAATCGGAATTGAAGGGACGCCCTCTTGGATGACGTCCATTAAAGGAGCCTTCATTCGTCGGTAGCCCGTCGGTAAAGAAGGATGTTCCGCGTCGGCGGGATGAACATTTAGAAGACCCCGCTGGAAGATGACATCGCCCGGATAGAAGACTTCTTCAGTGCCTCTTGGAAGATGACATCGCCCGGAGGAAGACTTCTTCAGCGCCGCTTTGGAGAATCACTTCAATCGGAAGGAATATTTTCTTCAGCGCCGCTTGGAGGATAACTTCTGCCGCTCCGAGTCTCATCTTCGGTTCCATCGCTGCTCGTGCTGAGTGAGAGACGACTCAAGGTAGGATGAATCTTCAGGGGATAGTGTTAGGTTTATTTTAAGGGGGGGTTTGGGTTAGATTAGGGGAATGTGGGTGGTGGGTTTTAATGTTGGGGGGGGTTGTATTTTTCTTTTACAGGCAAAAGAGCTGAATTCTTTGGGGCATGCCCACAAATGGCCCTTTTAAGGGCTGGTAAGGTAAAAGAACTTTGAACTTTTAAATTTAGAATAGGGTAGGGCATTTTTTTATTTTGGGGGAGTTTGTTTTATTTTATTAGGAGGGGGCTTAGATTAGGAGTGTAAGTAGCTTAAAATTGTTGTAATATTTTTAAAATGTTTGTAACTTATTTTTTTTATTTTTTGTAACTTAGCTTTTTTTGATTTTTTTGTACTTTAGTTAGTTTTATGTAATTGTATTTAATTGTAGTTATTTGTAGGTAATTTTATTTAATTAATTTTAATGATAGTGTAGTGTTTAATTGTAACTTAGATTAGGATTTATTTTTACAGGTAATTTTGTATTTCTTTTAGCTAGGTAGTTATTAAATAGTTTAATAACTATATAATAACTATTCTAACTAGCTAAAATAAATACAAAGTTACCTGTAAAATAAATATAAAATCCTAAGATAGCTACAATGTAATTATTAATTATTAATTATTATTATATTGTAGCTATCTTAGGGATTATTTTACAGGTAAGTATTTAGTTTTAAATGGGAATAATTTATTTAAGTATAGTGTAGTTGTTAGGTGTAATTGTAACTTAGGTTAGGTTTTATTTTACAGGTTAATTTCTCTTTATTTTAGCTAGGTTAGCTATTAAATAGTTAATAACTATTTTATAGCTATTGTACCTAGTTAAAATAAATTGAAAGTTACCTGTAAAATAAATATTAAATCCTAAGATAGCTACAATATAATTATTATTTATATTGTATGCTATATTAGGGTTTATTTTAAAGGTAAGTATTTAGTTTTTAAATAGGATTAATTTTAGTTTCATAATAGAAATATTATTTAGATATATTTAATTAATATTAAGTTAGGGGGGGTGTTAGGGTTAGTAGTTAGACTTAGGTTTAGGGGGTTAATAATTTTTATTACAGTGGCAGCGGTGGTAGTGGGGGGGCAGGATAGGGGTTAATGAATAAATTATAGGTGGCGATGGTGTAGGGGGGGCAGGATAGGGGTTAATAAATTTAATATAGGTTGCGGCGGGGGTCAGAGAGCAGCGGTTTAGAGGTTAAGACGTAATAGGGTGGGGCAAGGATAGGGGGTTACTAGATAATAATGTAGGTGGCGGTGGGCTCCGGGAGCGACGGTTTAGGGGTTAATATAACATTTTAAGAGTTGCGGCAGGGTCTAGGAACGGCGGTTTAGGGGGTTAATACATTTATAAGAGTTTGCGGCATGGTCTAGGAGCAGCGTTTAGGGGGGTTAGTAACTTTATTTAAGTTGCGGGGGGCTCCGTGGGGGCGCCGTATAGGGGGTAGAACATGTAGTTAGTGTGGGTGCTTAGTGACAGGCTAGCAATAAAGCTGTCAAAAAGCCGAAGAGCAGCGAGATCGGATGAGTGATAACTTACACAGTCCCGCTGCTCATCGCTCCCGTACTTGGTGCAAACGGGCTTTTTGACAGCTTTTTGATAACTTAGGCGAATTTTTGCAGGTCCGCGGGGGCGATGTGAGGCCGAGCTTAGGGCCGGCGTATTGGGCCGGCGAAGGGCAGGAAAAGTAGACACTTGATAACTAGGCCCCAGTTTGCGGATAAAGTATTTAGGGATAGAGTTTGCTTTGAATTGAGTTTCCTGAAGCAGTAATATATGAATCTACCCATCTGTGAATGTCATGAATGGCTTTACAGCGTTTGTTTGGGCAATTCAGGCCTTTTAGATTCTGAGTGATGATAATTAGCTCTTTATCATTATAGTTTGCCATTGGTATTATGAGTATAGTGGGAGTT
This sequence comes from Bombina bombina, assembly GCF_027579735.1. NCBI lineage: Eukaryota > Metazoa > Chordata > Amphibia > Anura > Bombinatoridae > Bombina > Bombina bombina. Next base: position 338,257,490 of record NC_069506.1, read on the forward strand.
TGTATGTAGATTTGGGTCACTTGATGATACGTAAATGTATATTAGGACTATGGGCAAGAGGGCAAGTAACATAACAGATAATAACTAACATTTGAAAAATCTAAAACATAAATGAGAACAATGAAATGAACAATCTTTAAAATAAGAATTCTGTAGAATATATTCTCAGAGCAGTGTGATAATTAACTTAAGGCAGAATAGGTTTATATCAAAATCCGTTTTTTCCAAAATGGACCATTAAGAGTAAAATGCATGTCATTACTTACTTCAGATCCACTGATCTATAATAATCATGGTTAAGATCTTGCTTCTACATATACAGGAGATATCCATATAGTCAGAATATCACCTGTATTATGTTTATTTCCAAAAAGGATAGTGTGGATGGAAGTGTCCTCATCCATTTTCACTGTTGGAAGAAGATGTTTCTAGCACTGGCTTGCAAGATCTTTTCTGTGGGACTTGACTGCAGGCGGTCCTTTGTGGGAGACGGTTAGATCTAGTGGTGGCTCCTTGAGCTTGAGTTGATGTCTGTAGATCCAATGCAGGTGGTGGAGGTATGTCTAGTGCTTTGCAAATGTCCATAATGTCTTTGGATGAGTCACAGGTAAAGTGCTTGCCTTTCCATGTGATCAATAGGTGGAAGGAGAAACCCCAGCGGTAGGGTATATTAAACACCCTCAAGGCTTAAGTGAATGGTGACAGTTCTTTGCACTTTTGAAGGGTTCTGATTAAAAGATCAAAGATGTTTGTAGACTAGTGTTTACGTGTCTTATTGTTTGTTGTTGTCTTGCAAGCTTCATTATGTCTTCCTTTGCTGAGAAATTTATGACCTTGGCTATCACGTCTCTAGGCAGTTGGTCTGTTTGAGGTTTTGGCCGTATCGCTCTGTGCACTCTGTTGATATCAATTGTAATAAGTTGATCTCTTTTTTTGTCAGGAAATTGAATAGGCCTTGCAAGTATTACTCCAAATTTGGTGCGGATATGTCTTCAGAGATTCCTCTGATTCTTATATTATGGCGTCTACTTTAGTTTTCGACGTTGTCTATTTTGTTCTCCAATTCATGAATGGTGCCATCTTTTTTTTTATATGGGTAACAGCATCTGATAATGCAGTAGTGTGAAGCTCCTTACTCTCTTTGAGCTTCTCAACTTTGTGTCCCAAGATATCTCCTCTCTGATACATTGTTTTACGTGTGATATCAGTGTAGAAAAGTCCTGTTTTGATGGTAATGAGTCAAAAAGTGCTTTAGGGATGGTGATAGATTCAGAATTATGATCTGACTCAGATCAGAAGAGGAGTGAGGATCTGCTTGTGAAACATCTGAGATAGTAAAAGTTGCTGGTGGAACTTGGTCTGCTGTCTGAAAGAAAGTGTTTACTGAAGGTGTAGTGTGCCGTTGCTGTTTGGCATCCTTACCAGATTTATTGGGTTTCTTGGGGGACATTATGATGTTTTCCAGAGTATATCAAATTAGATGTGAGGTTTGTTTTAACTAAGTACTATTTCAGTTGACCAGAGTATCTGGAGATCAACTGTGAGGTATTTTCCTGTGTCTGGTGTATTAAACTTTTCAATGCCTCAACTATTGTGAACATTTTAAAGTTCTGTGAGCAGAATTATGCAGTACAGTTGATCACCGTCTAAGTACAGCTGTATTGTTTCTCCTGACTGATCTAAATATACCCGCTTAGGGATGCTGTGAATTTTTTTTGCTGGCTTATAGCTTTTATTGCCTGGGTTTAGAAAATGCTCTTGAGATGTATGATTTTAGGATTACGCTCTTACTGTAGAATTAGCTCACTTAAATGACCTATGTTATGTAATGCTGGCCCAGGCCTAATTTTGTGCTCTACATGGTGTGCTGTTCTTACTCACCAGGCTAAAAGGTTGAAGAGTGCCTTTTGTTCAGTAGCTTAACAAGCTACAGTGTCTTGTATAGCATTAGGATGTTTCACCAGAAGACGCTGATCTCTAACTTTGCTTGCTAGCTACAAGGGTAATTTAGGCCTTGTTTAAGGCCTCTTGAGCTACGAGGTGCCAGTCCATAGATCAGAGATGGCCCCTTAAATATATCCTCACATCTCACCACAAGAACTTCAAACACCGGTGATCAATATTGTGTCTGGTAATTAATTCCCAGAGTAGTTGGTTGTCGACTTGTGCAGTTGTTTGTCAGCGCGGCCTGCAGAGAGGCCATGTGAGCTTTATCGTGACAATCTGCTGGGCTTTGATGAGTGGTGATTAATGTTGTAAGAGAAGCTTCTTTTGGTCCCACTAATCTCTAGAACCTATTCTGCAATTGTAGGAATGAAATTGCGGTTTGCGGCTATTGCCTATCACATTGCAGGGATGCGGGAGCTCTTTCAGTGTGCTGCCGACTCTATTGGTTTAATTTGTACATGTAAAATTTGTTAAACAATTATAGTAAACATAATGGGCTAGATTACAAGTGAGTCTCTAACGTGTTTTTGCGAGCAGTTTTATTTGCACTGATATTACAAGTTGAGCAATCTCAGAGCTGTGGTTAACTGTTTCCCTAAACTAAAAAGTTGCACAAAACACTTCAAAAATACATTACAAAGTACAGGTAAACTCCTAAAAACACCATCTAATAAAAATTATTAACAAAACAATGTATTAAAAAGATATACAGGTTCAAAAATATGAGATCTTGGGAGTTAGAAAAAAAACAAAAAACAGGCAAATGGCTTTAACATTGAGATACATACATATATATGTCTACAGATGTATATTTATGTATATATATATATATATATATACTGTATATGTTTATATATGTATAAATTTGTATTAATTTATTTATATGTGTATATATGTATTTACAGACATATACACATATAAAAACAGTAATATATATGTATACATATTTTTTATATTTTCATGTTGTGTATGCGCATAGTACAGTATGCAATCATGTTTGCGTATTACATTATGCGATCGGGTATGCACATATTACAAACAAATGTTAGAGAACATTGGAATATGAAATATTCATAATTACATGTCTGGTTTGCGTAAATGAGAATGTCATGGTGTTTTTCTCCTTTGACTTCTATGGGGGAATAAGTGAACGCACATGCGATATTGTAAGTTCAGATTTTTGCGCTAGTTTGGCTGCCGCATAAGCAAAATCCTTTTTTTTAAAGCTTACGTATTACGAGCGCAACCTGACTAGCACAAAAAGCTTAACTCTAGAGGAGTTTTTGCAATCGTTAAAAACAAAATACCACGCCACTTGTAATCTAGACCAATATGTGAGTAACATCAATTAAGAAAAGCCATAAAGCCAAGTATTAAAACAAATTACAGAAAAAGTATGAGCTAAAGTATCAACTAAGCTATTGAATTCCATTTTGTTAAGCTTCTAAACTGTAGTAAGATATGATTTACGTTTAAATTCAAGGACTATTACCATATTTAAAAAAAACTCCTTTTTACGTTTTCACACTCAGTTTACTGTCTAAATTATACCATTTGATTACTAATTTCCTATTCAAAATAATCATTATTCTTTCTTATTTTTTCACCTACTTTTCAACAAAAAAATCAATAATTTAAACAGTGAACAATGTAATTAATGTGAATATTGATACTTACCAGGAATAAGTTCTGTGAAACGAAGCATCCACTGATGAAGAGTAGAATCTCCTAAGAGATAAACCATTTTTCTGGTCAAATGTGTTTCAGCGTGCGATATGAGGCTTAATGGAGGCAGTTTACAGAAAACAGGGTTCCAAATATCTTTCAAGAAATAGCCACTGGGAAATGGAGTGGGCATCCCAGGTTTGCATTTTGGTTCTGAACGTGCACTTCTTCCTTTTTAAAAAAAAAAGCAGTAACAATGATAATCTGTATTGATGTAATCATGAAGGGAGGTTATGCAGATGATCTCATAGCGGCCGATTTATCAAGGCCCGAATGGCCCCTGATGCCCCTGTTTCCGCGTGAGCCTTCTGGCTCGCCGGAAACAGCAGTTATGAAACAGCGGTCTTAACATTGCTTGTGCAATGTTAAATGCCCACAGTGTATTGGCATTCAGCAAAGTCTGGTGCACATGATACGCTAAAGCCAGACTATGATAAATCAACCCCATAGTCTTTGAGGTGGAAACTATAAAAAAGTTGATCATTAAATATGTGTGATTTACTATAGTATGATCAGTCTTAAAATAGCAGAGAGACTAAGTGATCTTTACATTAAAATGATTTAGCAGGTAGGAATGAATCACTAAATGAACAAGAATCATTTAGAGGTGTATAACAAATGGGCTGATGTGAGAACATATATAAGATTTGTTAGATGTTTAATGAGACAAGCACTGCAACAGTTTGAACAGACAGTTAAGGGTGATATTCTATGTCAGGTATAAGGAAACCGTATGAAATTCAGGAAGTGATATTGAATCTGTATACATAATAAATCAAATCCATTGATCATATAGAAGATTATGCAGAAATATAAATGATGATCTTTTTCCGTGCTTAAAATGTGTGGGGATAAACATCAAGGGGTAATCTGTTATTTACATACGTCTAGAGTACAAATCGCGCGCTGACTGCAACGCAAGTGCGCTATAGTTTTTCTTTAGGCTTCCTCAAGCGTTTTCAGCCTCACTAGTCTCATCCACCAATAGGATTTTTTCTACCTTAATGCCGATTGGCTGATAGAATTCTAGCAGCCAATCGGAATCTAAGGGACGCCATCTTGGAGGATGTCACTTAAAGGAACCTTCATTCGTCGGGTATTCGTCGGTCGAGGAGGATGCTCCGCGTCGGATGTCTTGAAGATGGACCCGCTCCACGCCGGATGGATGAGAGAAGATGCCATCTGGATGAAGACTTCTGCCGTCTGGAGGACCACTTCTGCCTAGCTTGGATAAGGCTTCTGCCCATCTGGAGGACCACTTCTGCTCGGCTTGGACGAAGACGTCTCCCGGTAAGTCGATCTTCAGGGGGTTAGTGTTAGGTTTTTTTAAGGGTGTATTGGGTGGGTTTTATTTTTAGGTTAGGGTTTTGGGCCTGCAAAAGAGCTAACTGCCCTTTAAGAGCAATGCCCATCCAAATGCCCTTTTTAGGGCAATGGGGAGCTTAGGTTTTTTTTAGTTAATATTTTTTTGGTGGGTTGGTTGTGTGGGTGGTGGGATTTACTGTTGGCGGGGTTGTTTGTATTTTTTTTACAGGTAAAAGAGCTGATTTACTTTGGGGCAATGCCCCACAAAAGCCCCTTTTAAGGGCTATTGGTAGTTTAGTTTAGGGTTTTTTTATTTTGGGGGGGCTTTTTTATTTTGATAGGGCTATTAGATTAGGTGAATTAGTTTAAAAATCTTGTAATTTGTTTATTATTTTCTGTAATTTAATGTTTTTTTGTACTTTATATAATTTAATTTAATTGTATTTAATTTAGGAAAATAATTTAATTATAGTGTAGTGTTAGGTGTAATTGTAACTTCGGTTAGGTTATATTTTACAGGTACTTTTGTATTTATTTTAGCTAGGTAGTTATTAAATAGTTAATAACTATTTAGTTACTATTCTACCTAGTTAAAATAAATACAAACTTGCCTGAAAAATAAAAATAAACCCTAAGATAGCTACAATGTAACTATTAGTTATATTGTAGCTAGCTTAGGGTTTATTTTATAGGTAAGTATCTAGTTTTAAATAGGAATAATTTAGATAATAATTGAAGGTTCTATTTAGATTTATTTAAATAATATTTAGGCTAGGGGGTGTTAGGGTTAGACTTAGGTTTAGGGGTTAATACATTTAGAATAGTGGCGGCGACTTTGGGGGTGGCAGATTAGGGGTTAATAAATGTAATGTAGGTGGCGGCGGTGTAGGGGGCGGCAGATTAGGGGTTAATAAAATAATGTAGGTGGTGGTGGGCTCCGGGAGTGGCGGTTTATGGGTTAATTAGTTTATTTTGTTGCGGCGGGGTCCTGGAGCAGCGGTTTAGGGGTTAATAAGTATAAAGTAGGTGGCGGCGGTGTAGGGGGCGACAGATTAGGGGTGTTTAGACTCAGGGTTTATGTTAGGGTGTTAGGTGTAAACATAACTTTATTCTCCCATAGGAATCAATGGGATATCGGGAAGCAGCGAACATGAGCTTTAACTGCTTTCAGACCCCCATTGATTCCTATGGCATCCGCCGCCTCCAGGGTGGCAGATTGAAAACCAGGTACGCTGGACCGGAATAGTGGCGAGTGTACCTGGTGGATATTTGTTAACTTCCAAATTAGTCAGATAGTGCCGAATTTGCATTTGGAACATCTGTAATGACGTAAGCATCGATCTGTTTCGGACTGAGACCGGCGGATCGTATGTTACGTCACAAAATTCTACTTTTGGCAGTTTGTAGGCTTTCATAAATATGGAGAATCAAGGTCTCCACAATTACGCTGCGGAATTCCAGCATATTTGTGGTTGACGGCTTGCTAAATAGAGATAACAATGTATTGTACTACTCTCACCCAGAGAGCAGACACTTCTTTCATGTACTATTCTCACCCGTAGAGCAGACACTTCTTTCATGTACTACTCTCACTCAGAGAGCAGACACTTCTCTCATGATCGTTATACTTTTATACAAACTCGTTTCCTTGTGTTTAAGAGACAGGTTATGATAGTCTGATTAATTTAATCAGACTATCATAACCTGTCTCTAAAACACAAGGAAACTATTTTTTATAAAAGTTCAATGATCCTGAAACTATTGTCTGCTCTCCGGGTGAGAGTACATTGTAGAAATCAGGGAATTCATTAGTGAGAATTTGAGTAAAAAATATGCATTGCAGATACTTAACAAAGTGACATTAATAAAGGATGTGACACACTTTACTAGAGTGAGTTGTTCCTCTGAAGAAACGCATGCTTCTGTAGAGGGGTGGGTGGTAGTTGGCAAATCTGAGCTGCCACTTTAATTTCAAGGCTGTTTTAAGCATGCCTTCTCTGAACATGCAGCTGATAAAGTCTGCCGGAATTCCGAGAAAGCTTGACATTTGCCAAATACCACCCTCCCCTCTCTACAGATGCCTGTGTTTCTTCAGAGGAACAACTTGCTCTCGTAAAGTTTGCCCTGATGGGCCTATCTGTCTGTTGCGGCAGGCTTCTCCTTCTAGTTTAGGCAGCGCATTCCGCAGATAATTTTTTTCTTCTGTTAACCTGCTCACATATCCCGTAAGCTCTGCATTTTGAGCTAGCAATTTCTCAGTAAGGCAAAAGTATAATATATAGATCCCAGAGGGGTACCCAATAGAGGAGCGCTCTCCAAAAAAAAGAATATGGAATAAAATAAAATGTATAACAATAATAAAAATTGCTGTAAACCTAGTAATCAATGCGGTAATTAGTAAACCAATCAAAATCTAAAATGAAAATAAAACTAAAACATAAAGTTCATGTGTAGAAACTTGCTTGTTTTCCAATGCAGTTAAAAAAATCCTCTGTAGGCGATGAACGTGATTCGTTCAGGCAGCTCCTCTTGACCCGGTGGAAGGTAATTCTATAAGAATAAAATAAGGAGAGGGCACCTCATAGTGTAATACGTCCTTTGTTATAGGTGTATGATATTGGTAAAAAGAGGCTTACCAGAAATTATGGCACTGTACTGTGACCAGTGCTATCAGACGGACTAGCGCTTACAGCGGCTAGCACACTGTTTCCCCGTGTTCCTCGTCAGGTGCAAGATCAAGCAAATGTAACAGCTCAGATAGTAGAAGATGGACAACACCGGAACAGCAAACAGGCTGACAACTTCGTTAATGCTTAAAACGTAAACACTTTATTCACATGCAACGCGTTTCTCGACCACAGACCGGTCGTTTCATCAGGCAATTTGTAAAGGCGGATACAATGTATAATCATTGCTACAATTAAATACATTTTCAAGGTAAAAAGCAGAAGTTGTCAGACTTAGAAGTGTCCAATGGGCACAGGTAATACAAATGAATAGGTGATCTTGTAAAACGGTTCCCCAGGTGAAGGAGGTATAGTCACTGATACAAATAATAAAATATTCAAATGTGAGCCATGCTGTATGATTGGTCCATATTCCTCATTATAAACATCTCATCAATACAGTCTACCGTGAATATAAAAAACATACGTTGATACACAATAAAAAATATTTTATCCTATATAAATAAAAACAGTATAAAAATGCTGTGGTATTTCTCATGAACCACAATATTCTACCTATACATTTTTATGGTACGGGATAGGAAACTTATATGGCTTTTTTAGAGGCTTATATGCACAAATGTCAATCAAATGCTTTATTTATAATACAACAAAGCGACTAATAAAAAGGGAAAGAAAGGATCATACTATTAATATAAATTAAAATGGTGATAGTCCATATATATCTGATATGTTTGGATTTTTTATCTAGGACTAAGTGTATTAATAGATTAAATGCTTGCGCCAATATAAAAAAGAACTCGTGCCTAAAACTAAAATAAACTAATGAGTGGGCAATCTAATGTAGTAAGTAAATAGTATTTATGAATGAGAATATAAACACAATTAACAGCAGTGTTAATGGAACACCAGATATCACTGCCGTTTCAAAAATGGTCCAGATTAGTTTTTTTCCTTGCTCATAAATCAAATCTATTCGCATTATCAAAATATTTGAATTTTACCATATTCGTTGCTCAATAGATGTACTTTATGAGCAATGAGAACGAATTGGCTGTATCTCTCATTATGAAGCCTACAATGTAATTACCAGAAAACTTGTAATATTAGTTATTTAGTTAAAATAAAACTATAAAACTGACCGATGTGTTGATCGGTACGTGGTATATTTTTAAAAAGTATCAGTGATTGCAATATTCATCAGAATCACCTATGTGTTTTAAAAGTTTCATAGGTGTATCTCCCAATATTCATAAATAATCATAACGGAATACTGGTTGTGGTGATATTAACCAAAATGTTTTGTGTGAATTTATAGAGAAATATCTGTGGATTTATAAAGATATTTTATGTAAATATGTAAAGACTCATGAACATTGTATATTACGGCCAATATCAAAATACTAGGTCTACAATCAACTTATGATGATATTGGCCAAAATGCATATAAATATATAAAACTAATGGTCATTATGTATTGAAATGTTATTAGTCAGGTTGTTTAGCCTATTCTTATTTTGGAAAAATGAATTTCAAATTATTGCAACTGTTTTAATAAAAAAAGAGAATAATATAATGTTAAACAGATAAAGTTGTGAACGTGTTGAAACATGCTAAAGTATATCGTTAGTAATATGAACGTGTAGGCATGTGTTGTTATATAAAATTACCAATGAAGTGAACATGTAATAATTAAAATGTATATGTTAATCTATGTGTCTGATATGATGGGGAACTTATATATCTCTGTATATCTAAAATGGTAACAAATATATGGTGATATGTGGTTCACCTACAGTGAACAGTCTACGTGAACAAAAGGAAATGGAACATGTTGGTCATAAAGGCAAACAAATATGAATAAGCTAGTGAAAAACTACCTAAATATATCACATAGAGGACAATGAATCATCTATAGTCTACAGTCTGTGTGAATCAAAGGGAATGAAGTGATTGAATCAGCAAAGGATTAGAGCTATTGGCATATAGACATTTGTTATAGAACCAGGTATATTAGTTAAATTAAATTAAGCATAAATATAGGTCTATGAAGTCAAAAAGACTGAAAATAATAATAATATAAAATTTTAATTGAAGGCTGCTAAATCAAGATTTGCGTTTAGATCTGATGGATAAAGTGTTTTTAGTTTGTAAATCCAATAGGTCTCACGTTGTCTCAGTTTAATTAATCAATTAATCGTCTGATTTTTAGATATTTAGGTACTTTTTCACTAGCTTATTTATATTTATTTGCCTTTTTGACCAACATGTTCCATTTCCTTTTGTTCACATAGACTGTTCACTGTAGGTGAACCACATATCACCATATATTTGTTACCATTTTTAGATATACAGAGATATATAAGTTCCCCATCATATCAGACACATAGATTAACATATACATTTTAATTATTACATGTTCACTTCATTGGTAATTTTATATAACAACACATGCCTACACGTTCATATTACGAACTATACACTTTAGCATGTTTCAACACGTTCACAACTTTATCTGTTTAACATTATATTATTCTCTTTTTTTATTAAAACAGTTGCAATAATTTGAAATTCATTTTTCCAAAATAAGAATAGGCTAAACAACCTGACTAATAAAATTTCAATACATAATGACCATTAGTTTTATATATTTATATGCATTTTGGCCAATATCATCATAAGTTGATTGTAGACCTAGTATTTTGATATTGGCCATAATATACAATGTTCATGAGTCTTTACATATTTACATAAAATATCTTTATAAATCCACATATATTTCTCTATAAATTCACACAAAACATTTTGGTTAATATCACCACAACCAGTATCCGTTATGATTATTTATATGAATATTGGGAGATACACCTATGAAACTTTTTAAAACACATAGGTGATTCTGATGAATATTGCAATCACTGATACTTTTTAAAAATATACCACGTACCGATCAACACATCGGTCAGTTTTATAGTTTTATTTTAACTAAATAACTAACACCTAGATTTAGAGTTCTGCGTTAGCCGTCAAAAGCAGCGTTAAGGGCTCCTAACACTGCTTTTGGCCGCCCGCTGGTATTTAGAGTCAGCCAGGTAAAGGTGTACCGCTCACTTTCAAACCGTGACTTTTCCATACCGCAGATCCCCTTACGTCAATTGCGTATCCTATATTTTTATGGGATCTGCCTAACGCTGGTATATAGAGTCTTGGCTGAAGTGAGCGGTACCCTCTACCGACAAGACTCCTAACGCCTATGAAAAGGCTGTAGTTAAGAGCTTTATGGGCTAACGCCGGTATATAAAGCTCTTAACTACAGTGCTTTAAAGTACACTAACACCCATAAACTACCTATGTACCCCTAAACCGAGGCCCCCCCACACACGGCCACTATAATAAACTTTTTTAACCTCTAATCTGCCGACCGCACATCGCCGCCACCTACATTATCCCTATGAACCCATAATCTGCTGCCCCTAACATCGCCGACACCTACATAATATTTGTTAACCCTAATCTGCCCCCCCAACGTCGCCGCTACCTTATCTACACTTATTAACCACTAATCTGCCGACCGGACCTCGCCGCCACTATAATAAATGTATTAACCCCTAAACCGCCGCACTCCCGCCTCGCAAACACTAGAATTACATTTTATTAACCCCTAATCTGCCCTCCCTAACATCGCCGCAACCTACCTACAATTATTAACCCCTAATCTCCCGCCCGCACCGTCGCCGCTACTATAATAAAGTTATTAACCCCTAAACCTAACTCTAACCCTAACCCTAACACCCCCCTAACATAAATATAATTTATATTAAACTAAATAATATTCCTAAAATTAACTAAATTATTCCTATTTAAAACTAAATACTTACCTATCAAATAAACCCTAATATAGCTACAATATAACTAATAATTACATTGTAGCTATTTTAGGATTTATATTTATTTTACAGGCAACTTTGTATTTATTTTAACTAGGTACAATAGCTATTAAATAGTTATTAACTATTTAATAGCTACCTAGTTCAAATAATTACAAAATTACCTGTAAAATAAATCCTAACCTAAGTTACAAACCTAACACTACACTATCAATAAATTAATTAAAAAAATTACCTACAATTACATACAATTAAATAAACTAAACTAAATTAAAAAAAAAATAAATTATAAAAATTAAAAAAAGATTACAAGATTATTAGTCTAATTACACCTACTCTAAGCCCCCTAATAAAATAAAAAAGCCCCCCAAATAAAAAATGCCCTACCCTATTCTAAAATACAAAAGTAATCAGCTCTTTTATCAGCCCTTAAATGGGCTTTTTGCGGGGCCTTGCCCCAAAGTAATTAGCTCTTTTGCATGAAAATAAAAATACAATACCCCCCAACATTACAACCCACCACCCACATACCCCTACTTTAACCCACCCAAATCCCCCTTAAAAAAACCTATCCCTAACCCCCTGAAGATCATCCTACCTTGAGTCGTCTTCACTCAGCCGAGCCGAATTCTTCATCCAAGGTGCGCAGAGGAGGTCCATCATCCGGTAGAAGTCTTCATCCAAGCGGGGCAAGAGAGGTCTTCCATCCGATTGAAGTCTTCATCCAGGCGGCGCCTTCAATCTTCATCCATCTGGAGCAGAGCTGAGCCATCTTCAAAGGAGCCAACGCGGACCCATCCTCTTCAACCGACGCCTACTCGCCGAATGAAGGTTCCTTCAAATGACGTCATCCAAGATGGCGTCCCTCGAATTCTGATTGGCTGATAGGATTCTATCAGCCAATCGGAATTAAGGTAGGAAAAATCTGATTGGCTGATTATATCAGCCAATCAGATTCAAGTTCAATCCGATTGGCTGATCCAATCAGCCAATCAGATTGAGCTTGCATTCTATTGGCTGTTCCGATCAGGATGAAGACTTCGGACCCTCTTCTGGACGGATCGGTGATACCCGGCGTGGTGAAGATAAGGTAGGAAGATCTTCAGGGGCTTAGTGTTAGGTTTTTAAGGGGGGTTTGGGTTAGATTAGGGGTATGTGGGTTGTGGGTTGTAATGTTGGGGGGTATTGTATGCTTATTTAAATGCAAAAGAGCTGTTTTCTTTGGGGCATGCCCCGCAAAGGCCCTTTTAAGGGCTGGTAAGGTAAAAGAGCTGTTAACTTTTTATTTTAGAATAGGGTAGGGCATTTTTTTTTATTTTGGGGGGCTTTGTTATTTTTTTAGGGAGCTTAGAGTAGGTGTAAGTAGTTGAAAATTCTTGTAATCTTTTTTTATTTTTTGTAATTTAGTGTTTTTTTTTGTAATTAAGTTTAGTTGATTTAATTGTAGATAATTGTAGATAGTTTAGTTAATTAATTTATTGATAGTGTGGTGTTAGGTTTAATTGTAACTTAGGTTAGGATTTATTTTACAGGTAATTTTGTAATTATTTTAACTAGGTAGCTATTGAATAGTTATTATCTATTTAATAGCTATTGTACCTAGTTAAAATAAATACAAAGTTGCCTGTAAAATAAATATAAATCCTAAAATAGCTACAATATAATTATTCGTTATATTGTAGCTATATTAGGGTTTATTTTACAGGTAAGTATTTAGCTTTAAATAGGATTAATTTATTTAATAAGAGTTAATTTATTTCGTTAGATAAAAATTATATTTAACTTAGGGGGGTGTTAGTGTTAGGGTTAGACTTAGCTTTAGGGGTTAATACATTTATTATAGTAGCGGCGAGGTCCGGTCGGCAGATTAGGGGCTAATACTTGAAGTTAGGTGTTGGTGATGTTAGGGAGGGCAGATTAGGGGTTAATACTATTTATTATAGGGTTTGCGAGGCGGGAATGAGGCGGTTTAGGGGTTAAGAAATTTATTAGAGTAGCGGCGAGGTCCGGTCGGCAGATTAGGGGTTAATAAGTGTAGGTAGGTAGCGGCGACGTTGGGGGGGGGCAGATTAGGGGGTAATAAATATAATATAGGGGTTGGCGATGTTAGGGGCAGCAGATTAGGGGTACATAGGGATAATGTAGGTTGCGGCGGTGTGCGTTCGGCAGATTAGGGGTTAAATTTTTTTGCGGTGATGTGGGGGGACCTCGGTTTAGGGGTACATAGGTAGTTTATGGGTGTTAGTGTACTTTAGAGCACAGTAGTTAAGAGCTTTATAAACCAGCGTTAGCCCATAAAGCTCTTAACTCCTGACTTTTTTCTGCGGCTGGAGTTTTGTCGTTAGAGTTCTAACGCTCACTTCAGCCAAGACTCTAAATACCAGCATTAGAAAGATCCCATTGAAAAGATAGGATACGTAATTGACGTAAGGGGATCTGCGGTATGGAAAAGTTGCGGCTGGAAAGTGAACGTTAGACCCTTTCCTGACTGACTCTAAATACCAGCGGGCGGCCAAAACCAGCGTTAGGACCCCCTAACGCTGGTTTGGACGGCTAACGCAAAACTCTAAATCTAGGCGTATGATCTTTAAAATCTGAGTTAAATGCTGCAATGTTACAACAAGGTGAGAATAGAAAAATAAAAAGATCCGCTTTTCCATGAGTTAACTCTACTTCTCTCCTTCAGAGGGGGAAGATATAGGGTATCTGCAGACAGCCTCCATATTGTGCTTTTTAATAGCGCCAGTCCCAAGTCTCAGCCTATTCTTGGCCTCCACTCCTGCTGGGATGCCACAGATGATGTTTTCACTGCCTAGGTAGCGGTATTTAGGTTGATGTTCCTAGTCCTATAACCACCTGATCCATTCGTTGGCATCTCTGCTATTTTCTGACTGCTCTCATATTAGCATTCCGCCACTCCCCCTAACGTTCATGGCTCTTTCTTATGCATCAGCATCATCACCTCTTGCTGGGCCCAGTAGTTATAAACTTTTAAGCAGTAGGTGGCAGCAGCATTTGCACAATATATAACATTGCTAGAAGCATTGTTGCAAAATCGCGGCCATATTGTGCTCTAGACATATGGAGAACAATATGAGCCTACCAGAGCCTACCTAGGTAGGCTTTTCAATAAACAATGAGAACAAAGTAAATTTGATAATAGAATTTTAAATTGTACACTCTATCTGGAATGTGAATGACAATCTTTGGATTTGTGTCTCTTTAATATGAAGTAGCCTCTGTTTAAAAAATAAGCATATTATAGTCTTTGCAGTTATACATTTCTGCTAACATAGACAAACCCTTTAACTAAACTCACCTTGACACTGATGTACAATGACAAGATCAACAGTTTTAGAAATCTCATCAGCAACCTTTGACCTACAAATAAATAAAAACACAGGTCACAATAAAGAAATGTGATCCACTCCAAGCAAGTGTGTATTAACTGTGCTGTGAATGAGGAAGAATCAAACTATATATTTTTAAGAGAACTGAAAGCAAAAAAAAAAAAAAAGATTCAGACAAGAGTGCAAGTTTTATAACACTTTGAAAAATACTTAAATTTTAATACGTCAGAGCACAGCTATGTAATGTCAGGAACATGAGCTATATGGGAGCAAAGACTTAGGGGCCTATATGGGAGCAAAGACTTAGGGGCCTATATGGGAGCAAAGACTTAGGGGCCTATATGGGAGCAAAGACTTAGGGACCTATCCGATATTGTGGATCATGTCTGCTGCACATCGATAAATGCCAATAGCATACGATCTGGTGAGCTTCTGGTGCAATACCGCCCCCTACAGATTCGCGGCCAATCGCCCGCTAGCAGGGGGTGTCAATCAACCCGATCATATTCGATCGGGTTGATTTCTGTCCGCCGCCTCAGAGCAGGCGTACAGGTTATGGAGCAGCGGTCTTTAGACACACGGGGCATCAAGCTCCATACGGAGCTTAATAAATATGCCTCTTAAGCCTAGATTCAAAAAGATCCCCCAATATTTTCAAGCATATTTACTTTCAGCTCACATTCATTAGCTTTTCATTCACGTATTTTCAGGCTTATTTTATACACAGTCACAAACAACCTGGGAACAGCCTATTTTAGACAATC
Source organism: Bombina bombina (assembly GCF_027579735.1). Taxonomy (NCBI): domain Eukaryota; kingdom Metazoa; phylum Chordata; class Amphibia; order Anura; family Bombinatoridae; genus Bombina; species Bombina bombina. Next base: position 338,273,155 of record NC_069506.1, read on the forward strand.
TCTACCAAGCAGGGCTGGTAAGTGGTGACTGGCTTAGCAGAATATGATCATATTGTGTGACTAAGATCCCATTTTATTTAAAGGCATTTATAACAGGCAACATTTTTTTGCAGCATAAATATAAGTCAATATTATTGGGAGATGTTAATCACAATTTTATTTGAACTATGTAAGTATATTTAGCTGATAGAAGTATATTTGTTTTTGCACCTCAAATATAAGCCAATATTTTTTTTTGCGAGATGTTTATCCCAATCTTATTAGAAGCTATGTAAGTATATTTGGCAGACAGAAGCATATACAAATATGCCATGAAAGAGTGGACTTAAGTGGCTGGATGTGCACCAATACTTTTTGTTGTTCTGTAATTGTTTTGGTCACTTCGGTAGCACTCCCACAATATGTGTGTTAAGATTAAACAGTCGTTTTGTGGTGTGCTTAACCAAAAAACCCCTTTGTTGTATCTTTTGAATAGGGAGCTTACAAAATCCCTCCCCTTTGGTTAATGCACGCCACCCAGCCCATGTGTGTTCCAGATAATGTAATTGTTTTATACTTAATAAGCTAAAAAGCTTCACACAGTGTAGACATGACTTGCTGCAGTGTGGAAACTGGTTAGTGTTAGGACCAGTCTATATGGGACACCCTGTAAGTGGTGACTGGCTTAGCAGAATATGATCATATTGTGTGACTAAGATCCCATTTCATTTAAAGGCATTTTTAACAGGCAAAAAAATTTTGCAGCATAAATATAAGTCAATATTATTGCGAGATGTTAATCCCAATTCTATTTGAACTATGTAAGTATATTTAGCAGATAGAAGTATATTTGTTTTTGCAGCTCAAATATAAGCCAATATTTTGCAAGATGTTTATCCCAATCTTATTAGAAGCTATGTAAGTATATTTGGCAGACAGAAGCATATACAAATATGCCATGAAAGAGTGGACTTAAGTGGTTGGATGTGCACCATTACTTTTTGTTGTTCTATATATATATACAGTGAGGTAAAAAAAATATTTGATCCCCTGCTGATTTTGTACGTTTGCCCACTGACAAAGAAATGATCAGTCTATAGTTTTAATGGTAGGTTTATTTGAACAGTGAGAGACAGAATAACAACAAAATCCAGAAAAACGCATTTCAAAAAAGTTATAAATTGATTTGCATTTTAATGAGTGAAATACTTATTTGATCCCCTATCAATCCATTTCTGGCTCCCAGGTGTCTTTTATACAGGTAACAAGCTGAGATTAGGAGCACTCTCTTAAAGGCAGTGCTCCTAATCTCAGCTTGTTACCTGTATAAAAGACACCTGTCCAAACAAACAAACATGAATGTAAACCAGCACAGATCCACTCAGAGTCCCACAGTGAGAACTGCCAAACTCACTTCCGTTATTACTCCTAAAAGACACCTGTCAACAGAAGCAATCAATCAATCAGATTCCAAACCCTACACCATGACCAAAACCAAAGAGCTGTCCACGGATGTCAGGGACAAGATTGTAAACCTACACAAGGATGCAATGGGCTACAAGACCATCGCCAAGCAGCTTGGTGCAATTATTCGCAAATGGAAGAAACACAAAATAACTGTCAATCTCCCTCGGTCTTGGACTCCATGCAAGATCTCCCCTTGTGGAGTTTCTACGATCATGAGAACGGTGAGGAATCTGATCAGAACTACACAGGGGAATCTTGTCAACGATGTCAAGTCAACTAGGACCATAGTCACCAAGTAAACAATTGGTAACACACTACGCTGTGAAGGACTGAAATCCTGCAGCGCCCGCAAGGTCCCCCTGCTCAAGAAAGCACATGTACAGGCCTGTCTGAAGTTTGCCAATGAACATCTAAATGATTCAGAGGAGAACTGGGTGAAAGTGTTGTGGTCGGATAAGACAAAATCAAGCTCTTTAGCTCAACTCAACTCGCTTTGTTTGGAGGAGGAGGAATGCTGCCTATGACCCCAATAACAAAGCAAAATGGAATCCAGCACACAATCTAAAGGAGTGAACCCACCAAGAGCTACTAACTGGCTCTCAAAATGGAAATGACAAAGAATAGCAGAGGGTCTCCAATGCTGCAAATAATTCTTTATTATATTGTCAGGATACTGCAGTATGGATCTATTTGTAGAAAGGTTAGCAGCAGATTTTAATACATTTCTGACAATTTGTAGCATCTGTAGTGCAACAGATTAATATCTTGTAATTGTTGCTTACTACAGTTTGCAATTCTATATACAGTCAACCAACCTAAAGAGTCTCTTATTTCCCTAGGCTAAAGTTTCTACTGATATGTATACATAAACATAAGCTCTTAGAACTAAAACCGGTTAACAGAATACTAAAATGATACAGCTATAATAGTTTAAATTCTGAGTTAAGAATCTCTCAATACATCTAGAAAGTATAAAGTTAGTAAGAGTTTGTTCAGGAGAATTTCATTACTGCAGTTCACTTAGGTGCATATATTTCAAAAGGAACAGGAAAGAATTAGAATATCCACTAGATTCAAAGTACATTTCCCAAAGAAACAAGTAACAGGTGACACAGTGTGTTAGTGCTTACTTGGTTAGATTGCAATCTGTGCTTGGAAGGTAATCTGGATTGTTCAGAGAGGTCTGAATCTCATGGAGCTGAAAACAGTAACAGAGGTAGGTATGCAGCACAGTGTGGTCTGTGTAAACAAAGTGGAACAAAGATCTCTCAGGCAGAACTGCTCCAGCTCAGGAAAGAGGCTGGGATGTCAGCTGCAGTACACTTCTCTCAGTAGGAAACTTAAACAACAGTCAGTGTAACCCAGCTGAAGAAGTAGAAGCTGTAAATGCAAAGAAGGAAATTTCCACAAAATAGAAGTAAATACAAAGTGAGCAACTGAAGAAAATTAATAATCAGATAGGGAGATTTAAATGGCTTCAGTTATCACAAGCAAATGGCCATGATCTGTTGCAAACAAATTTCCAAGCAATTTGGAAAGGAAACCCTGCCTCCTTTTAAAGACAGCTGAATCCTCAAGTAATTAAGGAACCTTAAAAAAACAGTACATGACATATATGTTCATATCCAAGACACGATCATAAAAGCCACAACGTTTTGGGGCAAATGCCCTTAATCATGTGTTAAAATTACAAACAGGTGGGCATGTCCACACATCAACTCTGTGCGGTCGCATTTTCAGGAGCTCCAGAAGAGGCTGAGTTAATTCACTTATTACTTCAACCAATTCACAGCATACTAAGAAGGAAAGTTATATTTCAGGTCCACAAAGTTTTGTGGATCATGTACATATGAAATTTGCTGTACTCATGACTCAGGAGCAACTGAACAGCATATCGAGGCCTACAGTGGCGGCTATCTTCTAGGCTGAGCAACCTCCACCCGGTAACACGGATCATTTGCCTCATTGGAACCAAGGAATATATATACAAAAACAAAAGCATATTCTGACACATATGAATTTGTGACAGTATCATCAAGAGACCATATAATAAGCCGATTACCGACAACTATGTGGGACCAGCAGCTAACACTACGCTTGGACGAGCTCCCTACACAGTTTGAGCTAAAGATCTCTGCTATACTAGAGAGATATCCCCTGGAACACCTACAATTCATAAAAACCAGAGTGCATGCTGCTAACTTGTCCCCCACTATCGTGGAAATCAATCCTGGCAAGAATCTACAAGCCGAGGCGGAACAGCATGGCGCTCAAAATACAAAGCTTACGCATGATCAACTTTGTGTCGCAACAGAGCATGGCGATCCATCACTTCCAACAACCAAAAAGATAGCTGACAAGTTAATAGAGGAGGCGCGGAATTCTGTAACTGGTAACAACGTAGGTACTGGTTTGCCTCGGGATCAATATATGGAAGACGGGAGAGTTTTGCTGTGTTTGGCACCCAATGAGAAAATAGCCATAGGGGGCACACAAGCCATAGGAACTAACTACCACAAACAAGGAAGAATATCTATATTCACAAAAGGAGATTATTCCGGAGAACTTCAGCATTATCACCTGCTAAATCTTTATGCTTCTCTTTGAGATCCAACACAGCTGCACTATCTTCAGTCACAATGACTTACGAGATATGCACTTCCTATGGATCGTCTATACTTTTATGCAATATACTTGTTCTATGAATCTTGGAACCTACATTATTGTCCCATCTCTCCCAATTGAAGAACCATCAGGACTGACTTAATATTATTGCCCCCTATCAGCCACAAATCCACTAGGACGGTATATATACTATGTCCATTTCACTTGCTTATAAATGTTCCACACAATGAATGTTCTTGTTTATACAGTTTAAATAATTATGGATATTACTGTATAGTAGTCTAATTTTGCATTATCCCAACGTTACTACTGCAGTAGACTTTAATTTCATATCCTATTACTTTCAAAGTGATCTACTTCTGTTAGAGGTTAAGTTAATATGTTGTTCTTGCCCAAAAGACTCTTTTAATTTTTAAGTTGATTTGATGTATATCTAAGGTTACATATGTTAAGAGAAACTCATTGTCAAAACCTGGGCTACCCTCATTTCTTATCTAGTCAGGGCTAAAGGATAATATAAAATAACTAAATTTAGAGCATTTGAAAACACCCTTTCCTAGAATTACCTCCAGAACCGCTGCTTGCGGCCGGGGCTGCAGGGATGAGATATTATAATTTTTCTTTCTTTTTTTTTTTTTTTTGGTTCAATAATTTTTTTATTGGGTTTACATATGACACCCAAAAACCAACGACAAATCCAGCGAGTTTCATAGAAAACAGTGGTACATTTATAAATTAAAATAGATAAGATACACTAAAAAAAAATGGGGGAAGAAAAATATGATTTAAACGGTATGCCATCATTCATCAGCAGCCAGTCGGTCTTGCGCGTTTCGGCTGGTAAATAGCCTTATTCATAGACCATACAGAGTATCTGGTTTACACCCTTTAATAGCCTGGTCAATGGCAATCAGGGGTGTGCAGCTGATGAGTGATGCATACCTTGATTAACCAATCATGGCACAAATCTTTATACCGTTATCAATGTGGGATGTTATAATTCACACTTTGATTGTGAGTATAAGGCAGGAAACATGTACATAAAAATATTTATAAACACTTATATAATTAATACAACATACATTTTATATAGAAAGGGCCACCAATAGCAATAGAATTGCTTGAATTACTAATAGTTTTTAGTCATAGCTTTTGCTAGTGCTGTCCCCTGATTGAGAGTCAAAGACAGCATATGAGATATATTTTATCCTCATAAATAGTATACTTTGTTTAGTTTTAAGTAATCAAACTGATAATTGCCTGTTGGTTAAAGGAATACAGTAAATAGAGACAAACAATATTGTGTACTATAATGTCTCATATATGTTAATTACATTGCATGGAGAGCGACTGCAATAAAACCTATTGTTCATTTTTTATGTTGCCAATGGTTTATGATATCACCTACTGCATTAAAGCCTTTTGAGCGTCTTGTTTGCAGGGTGAATATCCAAAATGCCTCTCTATGCAATAACCTATGTAACCTATCGCCTCCTCTAGAAGTATGTGTAATGTGTTCAATAACCTGCCATCTGAAGCTGGTAACAGATTTATTATGTTGGTAGATAAAGTGGTGTACTAAATATGACACATAAATACTCTTGTCTATGTTGTTGAGATGCTCCCTAATACGTGAGCGTGCCTCCCGTGAAGAACACCCCACGTATTGCTTATTACTCTGGGGGTAGTTATCAAGCCGTCAACCTCAAATACGCTGGAATTCCGCAGCGTATTTGTGGCGAGGCTGATTCGCCTTAGTTATCAAAGGCTACAGACTGGCAAAAGTAGAATTTTGTGACGTAAACTTCGATCCGCCGGACTCAGTCCGACACAGATCGATTCTTATGTCACTCCAGATGTGTGGCACAATCTGACTACTTTTGCTAGTTATCAAAAAACTAGCAGGTACGCTCGGCACTTTTACGGCCCAGCATACCTGGTTTTCAATCCGCCGCCCTGGAGGCGGCAGATCCCATAGGAATTTGAACATAGCGAAAGTACAAGTTCGCTGCTGCCAGACATCCCATTCATTCCTATGGGAGCTGTCTCCTAACACCCTAACATGTACCCCAAGTCTAAACACCTCTAATCTGTCCCCCCTACACCGCCGCAACTAAATAAAATGATTGACCCCTAAACCGCCGCTCCCGGAGCCCACCGCAAGCTACTCTATACATATTAACCCCTAAACCGCCGCTCCCGGAGCCCACCGCAACCTATATTAAATTTATTAACCCTAATCTGCCCCCCTACACCGTCGCCTATAATACATTTATTAACCCTATCCTGCCCCCCACTACACCGCCGCCACTGTAATAAAATTATTAACCCCTAAACCTAAGTCTAACACTAACCCTAACACCCCCTAACTTAAATATTAATTAAATAAATCTAAATAATATTTCTATTATGAACTAAATTAATCCTATTTAAAACTAAATACTTACCTTTAAAATAAACCCTAATATAGCTACAATATAAATAATAATTATATTGTAGCTATTTAGGATTTATTTTTATTTTACAGGTACCTTTCAATTTATTTTAACTAGGTACAATAGCTATTAAATAGTTATTAACTATTAATAGCTTACCTAGCTAAAATAAAGAGAAATTTACCTGTAAACTAAAAACTAACCTAAGTTACAATTACACCTAACACTACACTACACTTAAATATATTATTCCTATTTAAAACTAAATACTTACCTGTAAAATAAACCCTAAGATAGCTACAATGTAATTAATAATTACATTGTAGCTATCTTAGGATTTATATTTATTTTACAGGTAACTTTTATTTATTTTAGCTAGTTAGAATAGTTATTAAATAGTTATTAACTATTTAATAACTACCTAGCTAAAAGAAATACAAAATTACCTGTAAAATAAATCCTAACCTAAGTTACAATTAAACCTAACACTACACTATCATTAAATAAATTAACTACAAATAACTACAATTAAATACAATTACATAAACTAACTAAAGTACAAAAAATAAAAAAGCTAAGTTACAAAAAATAAAAAAAATAAGTTACAAACATTTAAAAAAATATTACAACAATTTTAAGCTACTTACACCTAATCTAAGCCCCCTAATAAAATAACAAACCCCCCCAAAATAAAAAAATGCCCTACCCTATTCTATATTAAAAAAGTTCAAAGCTCTTTTACCTTACCAGCCCTTAAAAGGGCCTTTGTGGGGGCATGCCCCAAAGAATTCAGCTCTTTTGCCTGTAAAAGAAAAATACAACCCCCCCAACATTAAAACCCACCACCCACATACCCCTAATCTAACCCAAACCCCCCTTAAAATAACCTAACACTAATCCCCTGAATATCATCCTACCTTTAGTCGTCTTCACTCAGCCGAGCACCATGGAACTGAAGAGGAGACCCGGACCGGCAGAAGTGATCCTCCAAGCGGCGCTGAAGAAATCTTCCATCTGATGAAGTGATCCTCCAAGCGGCGCTGAAAAAGTCTTCCATCCGGGCGATGTCATCTTCCAAGAGGCGCTGAAGAAGTCTTCTATCCGGGCGATGTCATCTTCCAAGCGGGTCTTGAATCTTCATCCCGCGACGCGGAACATCCTTCTTTACCGACGGACTACCGACGAATGAAGGCTCCAAGATGGCGTCCCTTCAATTCCGATTGGCTGATAGGATTCTATCAGCCAATCAGAATTAAGGTAGGAAAAATCTGATTGGCTGATTGAATCAGCCAATCAGATTCAAGTTCAATCCGATTGGCTGATCCAATCAGCCAATCAGATTGAGCTGCATTCTATTGGCTGATTGGAACAGCCAATAGAATGCAAGCTCAATCTGATTGGCTGATTGGATCAACCAATCAGATTGAACTTGAATCCTAATCCTAACATAGCTACAATGTAATTATTAATTATATTGTAGCTATCTTAGGGTTTATTTTACAGGTAAGTATTTAGTTTTAAATAGGAATAATTTATTTAAAGTATAGTGTAGTGTTAGGTGTAATTGTAACTTAGGTTAGTTTTTTTTACAGGTACATTTCTCTTTATTTTAGCTAGGTAAGCTATTAAATAGTTAATAACTATTTAATAGCTATTGTACCTAGTTAAAATAAATTGAAAGGTACCTGTAAAATAAAAATAAATCCTAAATAGCTACAATATAATTATTATTTATATTGTAGCTATATTAGGGTTTATTTTAAAGGTAAGTATTTAGTTTTAAATAGGATTAACTTAGTTAATAATAGAAATATTATTTAGATTTATTTAATTAATATTTAAGTTAGGGGGGTGTTAGGGTTAGTGTTAGACTTAGGTTTAGGGGTTAATAATTTTATTACAGTGGCGGCGGTGTAGTGGGGGGCAGGATAGGGGTTAATAAATTTATTATAGGTGGCGACGGTGTAGGGGGGGCAGGATAGGGGTTAATAAATTTAATATAGGTTGCGGCGGGTTCAGGGAGAGGCGGTTTAGGGGTTAAACTATTTATTTAGTTGTGGCGAGGTGTGGGATCAGCAGGATAGGGGTTAATAACTTTATTATAGAGGGCGACGGTATAGGGGGGCAGGATAGGGGTTACTAGGTATAATGTAGGTGGCAGCAGTGTCTGGGAGTGGCGGTTTAGGGGTTAATACATTTATAAGACTTGCGGCGGGGTCTAGGAGCGGCGGTTTAGGGGTTAGTAACTTCATTTAGTTGCGGTGGGCTCCGAGGGCGCCGGTATAGGGGGTAGAACAGTGTAGTTTAGTGTGAGTGCTTAGTGACAGGCTAGCAAGAAAGCTGTCAAACAGCCGAAGAGCAGCGAGATCGGATGTGTGATAACTCTCACAGTCCGCTGCTCATCGCCCCGCGGCTTTTTGACAGCTTTATTTGATAACTTAGGCGAAATTTTTCAGGTTTGCGGCGGCGATGTGAGGCGAGCTTAGGCGGGCGTATTGGGCCGGCGAAGGCAGGAAAGTTGACACGTTGATAACTACCCCCCACTGTGTGCACTCCGCTAAGTAGATTACGTATTTGGTACGACAATTAGTACAACTAGATGACAGAAAAACTCTGTGTGGTTTTCGATTGGAATCTATCCGTTACATTTGCATGGCTGCAGGCTATGCAATTTGAAAAGTGACACAATTTGAAAAGTACATTATCCCAACGTTACTACTGCAGTAGACTTTAATTTCATATCCTATTACTTTCAAAGTGATCTACTTCTGTTAGAGGTTAAGTTAATATGTTGTTCTCGCCCAAAAGACTCTTTTAATTTTAAAGTTGATTTGATGTATATCTAAGTTTACATATGTTAAGAGAAACTCATTGTCAAAAACCTGGGCTACCCTCCTTTCTTATCTAGTCAGGGATCTAGTCAGGGCTAAAGGATAATATAAAATAACTAAATTTAGAGCATTTGAAAACACCCTTTCCTAGAATTACCTCCAGAACTGCGGCTTGCGGCCGGGGCTGCAGGGATGAGATATTATAATGTTTTCTTTTTTTTTTCTTTTTTTGGTTCAATAATTTTTTTATTGGGTTTACATATGACACAGCAACATTTTTAAACAAAACATGCTTTTAATGATTGAGCCACAATTTATACACCCCAAACATGGGAAAATCCCACATTTTTTTTATTGATGAATTGTTGTTGTTGATTTTTGCCAGAGCCAATGTCAGCTTTAATCAGTACATCTCGCAAACTTTTGCTGCGATTATAAGCTGGCATTGGGAACTGGCAAAATTCCTCTATGTTGGGATTGCAACCAATAAGTATACCCCAATGTTTGCGAATAATTTTAAATACTGTCTGACTTTGTTTAGAAAATGTAGATACAAAAGTTACTCTCTTATTGTAATTTTTCAAAAGTTTTGGTTTCAACAATGTATCTCTGTGAATAGGTGATACCTCATCTATAACACTTGTAATAAGACTCTAAGGGTACCCCCACGCTTAAAATATTGTCAATGTAGCGCCACCAAGTGGTGCCACACTGATGAAACAACGAATTTTCAAAGACAAAATTCTCCTCAAAGGAGTTTATGTATATATTGGTGTAATATGGGGCGACGTTGGAGCCCATAGCGGTCCCCTGCAACTGAAGGTAAAAAGTATCTTTAAATAAAAAATAGTTATTATACAAAATAATTTAAAGTAGTTGCAAAATAAAAAAAAATATCTGTGCACTAGAATGGGAACCAGCAGAATATAGAGCATGTTTGACAGCACCCAAGCCACTTTCATGCAAAATTGACGTGTACAAAATTGCAATATCCAGACTCAACAGAGTGAATTCAGTTGCAAGTTATTTAATTTGACCAAAAAAATAATTTGTATCCTTTACAAATGTACTTGACTGCTCCACCAGGGGTCTCAATATTTTATCCAATTATATAGAGATATAGAGCAACCTAGGACTTTTGAATTTTAGTCAGGATGTATAATACCAGTGTTATAGGGTCTTTGACAGTGGATGATAGGCAGTGATAGGCAGTTTTGACATTGATGATAGCATTGTCTAATGCAAATTTGATGATAATTTAAATCTCTTTAGTAATTTTAAATATTGGGTTACCTGCAATGATGACATATACATTACTCATATTTAGCTGTTGATACACCTCCCTTTTATAGTCAAGTATGTTAAGAATGACAGTCGCACCGCCCTTGTCAGCCGGTTTCAAAATCAACTTGTCATTGGTTTTAAGGGCTTTCAGGTATGCTTGATCAGCTGATGTAAAGTTGACAGACTTGGCTATACCACTGCATTTGTGATGTTTAACTCATGACTGTAATTTGTCTAAATCTGCTAGCACAAGACGTTCAAAAGTTTCTATATTAAAATGTATGTTGGAGGGACAAAAATAACTTTTATTATACAAACCCAAATCTCTGATGTTAAGGAATTTTTTTCATTAGCAATAAAAAAATATAATTTTTCAACAATCAGTAATTTAGTGCCAGTGGTGCCCACAGATTGATAATTTGTAGACAAAAGATGCTTACTTGCTTGGAGGTATCTCCCAGCAAGGTATTAGCATGTTAATATTTCAATCTTATATGGCGAAAAAACTGAAGATATCCCTTCTCAAGTTAAAAAAGGATGCCTCAATATCGAGGCATCCTGCAATAATAATTTGTACCCCTCTGGTGCAGAGAGAGCCTTTCTGTGGCCCTCTCTACACCGGACATCGATGGCCGCAATCGTTGGTGGGTGGGAGCTGCAGTGGGAGGTGGGTGGGCGGCCATCGATGGTTTCTGAGACACAGAGGGGGGCAGGATCGGGGGCGGGACAGTCAGGGGCGCGCACAGACACGTGCGCGTGCACGGGGGGCGGGCGCGTGCATGGGGAGGGAGCGGGTGGGAATCGCTTACACTACAGAAATGATCCTGTATAAGTGGGAGGAAGAGGGGGAATAAATGCCCCAAAAAAGTAATCTAAGGGATCTGGGAGGGGGTGGGGGTGGGGGTTGGTCGTGGGGAAGCTACACTACAGAAAAACATAAGAAATAAAATAAAAAATAGAAAAAATATTGTAAACTGGGTACTGGCAGACAGCTGCCAGTACCCAAGATGGCTACCAAGAAGGTAGAGGGGGAGGTTAGAGAGCTGTTGGGGGGGGCAGGGAGGTTGGGGGCTAAGGGGGGATCCTACACAGCAGCATATGTAAATATGCACAGGAAAAAAAAGAAAGAAAAAAGGATGCCTTTTATTTTAGTACTGGCGGAATTTCTGCCAGTACTTAAGATGGCAGGGACAATTGTGGGGTGGGGGAGGTAAGAGAGCTGTTTGGGAGGGATCAGGGGGGGTGATGTGTCAGGTGGGGTGATGTGTCAGGTGGGAGCCTGATCTCTACACTAAAGCTAAAATTAACCCTACAAGCTACCTAATTAACCCCTTCACTGCTAGCCATAATACATGTGTGATGCGCAGCAGCATTTAGCGGCCTTCTAAATACCAAAAAGCAATGCCAAAGCCATATATGTCTGCTATTTCTGAACAAAGGGGATCCCAGAGAAGCATTTACAACCATTTGTGCCATAATTACACAAGCCGTTTGTAAATGATTTCAGTGAGAAACCTAAAATTTGGAAAAATGTAACTTTTTTTATTTTATTTTATCGCATTTGGCGGTGAAATGGTGGTATGAAATATACCAAAATGGGCCTTGATCAATACTTTGGGTTGTCTACTACACTACACTAAAGCTAAAATTACCCCAAAAGGCTCCCTACATGCTCACAAATTAACCCCTTCACTGCTGGGCATAATACATGTGTGGTGCGCAATTGCATTTAGCGGCCTTCTAATTACTAAAAAGCAACTCCAAAGCCATATATGTCTGCTATTTCTGAACAAAGGGGATCCCAGAGAAAAATTTACAACCATTTATGCCATAATTGCACAAGCTGTTTGTAAATAATTTCAGTGAGAAACCTAAAGTTTGTAAAAAAAAATGTGAAAAAGTGAACAATTTTTTTTATTTGATCACATTTGGCGGTGAAATGGTGGCATTAAATATACCAAAATTGGCCTAGATTAATACTTTGGGATGTCTTCTAAAAAAATATATATATATACATGTCATGGGATATTCAGGGATTCCTGACAGATATCAGTGTCCCAATGTAACTAGCGCTAATTTTGAAAAAAAAAAAAGTGGTTTGGAAATAGCAAAGTGCTACTTGTATTTATGGCCCTATAACTTGCAAAAAAAGCAAAGAACATGTAAACATTGGGTATTTCTAAACTCAGGACAAAATTTAGAAACTATTTAGCATAGGTGTTTTTTGGTGGTTGTAGATGTGTAACAGATTTTGGGGGTCAAATTTAGAAAAAGTGTGTTTTTTTTCCTCATATTTTATAAAAAAAATTTATAGTAAATTATAAGATATGATGAAAATAATGGTATCTTTAGAAATTCCATTTAATGGCGAGAAAAACAATATATAATATGTGTGGGTACACAAACACCTCCAAAATGTAAAAATAGCCTTGGTCCCAAACGGACAGAAAATGGAAAAGTGCTGTGGTCATTAAGGGGTTAAAGCCGTTTTTTTCTTTTCTTTAAGTTATTTCAGCATATAAACATATTGCAAATGTGATTTTTTTCTTATGTCGTTATTTTCAACGATTTATGTGTGTGTATATTTTTCTCCATATTTTTTTTTATTGAGGTTATGAGAATAATACAACATAAATGAAATACCATGAAATATAAATGACAAATTATATGACAAAGAGATATACATTGAGTAAAGCAAAAGTATTACATTGAATCTGTATAGGTAGTCATCTTGAACCTCTATTTTATGTTGTTGTCTGTAATGGGTTCCTCTATCAAAAAGGAGGGCTACTTTTGAACCCAGCCTAGCTTATGGGTACAGAGAGGAAATTGACGATGGAAATGGTCACTTTTGGATCGGAGTTTGTTTTTTTGGGGGGGGAATTTCAGCGGGCAGGAGCCGCTTTGAATAAGACAGGGAGGGGTGAACTGGGGGCGGAGCTAGTTAAATTTGTAGGGTGGGAAACAATTGAGGAGGGTGGATGTTTTAAGCAGCACTATACTTAACCCTTGAGAAGTTATAGTAAAGGGAAAATAAAGGAATAAAAGGTCCTCACTATTCTAGTGCGTAGAGGGTAAAAATAATTAGAGGACTTTAGGATGAGTCCCTCTCCTGGGGAAATGCCAGTTTTAGACGTTGTGGGTAAAAGGAATGGGGGTATGACGCGCAGGCAACAAGTAACAGCGGGAAAGGGAGGAGAGGGAACCAGCAAGGACAGGTGATTTGTCCTAACATCAAATTCAGCCTAGGTAGTACACTTGTCTAATAACATAAATATAGCAAGGCTTGTAATGCATTCCTCACAGGTGACTTTGGTATATGGAAGATGGGAGTTATAAATGGGGATAACATAGCGATTAAACTATAAGACCGACTGTCTCTGTTAGACCTCAGATGACATGATATTGACTGGCCTATGTAGTATACCCCAACAAATACTATAGTATTACAATAACTGAAGGGTTAATATTTATGAAACGTACGATGCTTGGGCCTTATGATAATGTATTATTTAATAGCTAAAGATATAGGCGCCCTATAAGGTACTAATGTCATCATGAGGGAATAATATAACAGAGCATGCTGAGAATAGTTTACATTAGTTCTAAATATAGATGACAAATGTGTGAATAATATCATATCAGTCGAGAAGTATAGGCGCCTATGAGATATTTATAGTAATAGCGTATAGAACTAATATCATATGTATAATGCTGAGTGAGAGAGATCCACGCTAGTTAGGACCTGGAGAGGGGGTGGTGTAAGTTGATGACTCTGTTAATGTACCCTCGTCATAATAATGCACTGCCACAAAAATGAACTAGTTTAGTTGGAAATCATAATTATCCGATGCCTTAGATATTCCTTTGGATAGCTAAATGCTAAATGCAGGTGCAGTATATAGTGCAGTTTTCCCAAATAAATGGCTGTTAGGATTCTCTCCACACCTCCCTTTATAGCAAAGTATACCCATTTATATTGTTAGGTATCCTGCAATATGGCTGTAGAGCTCAGGGTATGGGGGAATTATGGAGAGGTAAAGATATAGCAGATTCATGAACAGTAGGTAAACCTAATTTGTAAATAGTAAACCAGTAGGAGGTCAGAGTGTGCTTTACATAATATCATCTTGTACTGTAACCAGAACAAGCTAGTGTGAAATAACATATAAACCTTTTAAAACAGTTAGAGCTGCTCCATAATAGAAGTAGCTATAGATAAATAATATGGGTCTAGGGGGTCAGTAAGGTAAGAGTACCCTTATGTATACTTTTTAAATATATCCCCTGTAGATATTCTTTAGAGGTCATGTAAACAGGAGTAGCTTCTAAAGAAGCATAAGGAGAGTAAACCTATTCTGCGGTCAGCACACATGTAATGTTAGGGGTTGACAAATCCCCTCAATGAAGGTACAAGTTACATAAGAAACAGTAGTGGCTAAAATATACAAACATTCAAATATACCTATAAGCTTCTAATTCTTGTAAATACTAAGAGAACCTAAACAGTAGACAATAAACTAGTATGAAATCAGAGTGTGGTTTACATAATATCATCCTGTGCTGTAACCGGAACAAGCCGGTGTGAAATAACATATATACCTTTTAAAACATCTAGAGCTGCTCAATAATAGATGTAGTGATAGATAAATAATATGGGTCTAGAAATTCAGTAAGGTAAAAGTACTCTTATGTATACTTTTAAATGTATTCCCTGCAGACATTCTTTAGAGGCCATGCAAACAAGAATAGCTTCAAAAGAAGTATAAGGGGAGTAAACCTACTCTGCAGTCAGCGCATATGTAATGTTAAGGGTTTACAAATGCCCTCGGTGAAGGTACAAGTTGCATAGAGACCAATAATGGCTAGGATATACAAAGATTCAAATATACCTATGAGCTTTCAATTCTTGCCAACGCGAAGAGCCATAGAAACCTGTTTGCAGGTCTTCTCATATAGTGGTCCTCCTCATCAAATTCTGTGGTGGCAGAGCAAATTAGGAGTAAGATAAGTACCTGTATGTGTGCTCCGCTAGATCCTAGGCTTGGACGTGTGATGGAAAGAAGCCATGGATCTTAATGCAAAATGTACCTTTGGGTATTAAGGTTAGAATCTAGTTCAATCTTCTTCCTGATGAAGTATTTCATCATTTGGAGGATGCCACTCTGGTGCTGTGGAGTTAAGTTCTTTGGAGTTATTCTTGCGTCTGGCATTAGGATCTGTAGGGATCGTCAGCTTCAGATTGTGCAGCAATTTAAGGCCTTGTTCCAGAGATGAGATAGAATATGATTGATCCTCATGCTTGAAAAAAATCTTCACCGGGAACCCCCATCGATATTTTATGTCATGGCGTCTTAGGGCATATGTCACCGGTTGGAATGATCTTCCCAAGGTGTGCGGGGATGAATCTTGAAAGATTTGCAAGTTATGGTTAGGTTTATTAAGAGGTTTATTATTAAAAGATGCTTTGAGGATCTTCTCTTTTGTTGTGAAATAATGGAGTCAAATAATGACATCTCTTGGAGCATCAGATGGTGAATTACCCGGGCGTAAAGCCCTATGAGCTCTATCAATTAGGAGATCTGAGTCAGTGGTAGTGCCCAGAAGGTCTTTAAAGAGGCCATTCAAATAATTGGCAAGATCAGCTGAGGTTATCTCTTCCGCGATGCCTCTAATCCGAAGATTGTTTCGGCAGGATCTATCTTCTAGATCCGCTAGTTTCGTCTCTAGATCAGAAATTTGTTCAGCCAGACTCTGAGAATATGAGAGTAAATTACTGTGGTCCACAGCCAGATCTTCATGTTTTCTTTCCAAAGTTTCAGTTCGCTCACCAAGTGAGGAAATATCACGTTTAAGTTCACTGATTGACTGGCGCAGGTCCTGCCGTAAAGAAGTATAGTGAGTGTCCATTTTGTCTGATAAAGTTTTAATAGTTTCCAGGAAAGTAGATTGCGAGAGAGCAGCTCTACCTTTACAAGAGTTATCTCCTTTCAGGTTTCTGTGTATAGAGGCTGTAGAACCTCTAGTGTCCTCATCTGAAAGGTCTGGATCCGATGTATTTTTACTGTTGAAGTGGTCTGTGAGAGTCCTCTTGGGGATCTCCTGATGCTTCTGCTTTCTCTTTCCAGAGTGCGCCATGTTCGGTAGTACACTCTCTTAAAGGATTCAGGAGCGTGAGTTATTTCTATGCTAATACAGGAGGCTGGAGGGGTTCAACCGGCACCTCTCCTGTTAGAGACTTAGCCCATCATTGTATACTGCAGTATGCAAAGGAAATGCGCCAGTTGAAGAAGGTCTTAAAACATTTATGTGTCTGGAGTAGTAGCCTCAGATCTCAGGAGGTGTTGTAGGACTAGGTGAAGCTGGATATGGACTTGTATTTTCTATTGACCCAGTAGTTTAAAGGTGGGACCTCTCCAGGGGATATGCCACCTCTGGGCGAGCTCGGTAAAAGGGAGGTGGGTATGACCCGCAGATCACCGGGTCTGCGGGAAAGGGAGGAGAGGGGCCCTTGTGTGAAGAGTAGTGATTATGGGGTACAATACCCCAAATGAGGATGTATTGCACGTGTGGGCTTCTTTTTGCAAGGCAGTTATTGTCCCCAAGGTGGTACTTCTGATTCTAGAGGGATAGGTAATGAGAATAGATACTCCTGTGAGAGTAAGTCACAAAGTGAGGCTCTGAGACCTATATCAATGCTGTAGGTAGGGTAGCATGAGAAATCCTCTCCCAGGCCTCTCTCAAGTAGTTTTCTGCTATATTCAGCCTGTTCTTGCAGAAACTATTAGTGTGAATCTCAACCAGCGTGTCTCCAGCAAGCACCGGTATTGTAAAAAGGCAATCAGTATAAATTATGCAGTACTGTGTTTGTGGCTAAGAAGGGCAACGGTCTGAATATGACACTCTGACTCACAGGATTCCCTTTAGTGCATTCAATAATTGTTTTGCAGGGTATAATAAGGATGTTGAAGTCCTATGGGCTACACAGCTGCTATGTGGTGCAATATCGCTTACCCTGCTATCATCAAAGATCCACCTGTTCTCTGCCGTGAAGGAGGTTGTATTCAGCCCAGGGTATGA
Organism: Bombina bombina; assembly: GCF_027579735.1. Classification (NCBI taxonomy): domain Eukaryota; kingdom Metazoa; phylum Chordata; class Amphibia; order Anura; family Bombinatoridae; genus Bombina; species Bombina bombina. The sequence goes on from NC_069506.1 coordinate 338,290,856, forward strand.
TGATGATGCGTTGTGGCTGGGAAGATGCCGTCAATTCACGCCAAAAGCACTCTGCTCTTTCCAGAAGGCTGGGGGCCTCCAGGAGATGCCGTGGACTCACCGGACAAGATCTTTTGTGTCAGCTGCTTCCTCCCAGAGTGTCCGGTCAGAGAGAGGTGAGGCAAGTGGGGTGTCCTGTAGGCATGTAGATGCCGGTCCAGGCTGTGAGGCGTCGTCTAATGTCCCGGGGTCAGGCAAACTAATATGAGCTGCACGCAATGGGCCACTAACTCAGCAGCTGTTCCGGAAGGTCTGTGAGTGATGTCGAGTAAACTCTTACTTTAGCCTTGTAGACTATAATAGTTCCCCGTTTGTTGGTAACCAGGACATAGTCAGGATGCCGCTGCGTAGTGAGGCTCTGCTGCTGAGTCACTATATAAACTGCTAGAAAAGGCAGTGAAAGTCTCCCACATTCAATATTACTCAAATGGGGATATAAAGAGCACAGGGGATAATATTTGGGGTAAATAATTCCCGTGGGGATGGGAAAGAAAGATGAATTAAGGAGGTATTGTATGGAGAGCTCCTGTTGTGTGCAACCGCTCCGTGTGGTTGCTAGCTCCGCCCCCTGTATATATTTTTTAGCAATTGTGCATATAACTTTGTGGAGGGACATTGTCCTATATATGGAAGACTAGCCTACTGGTGATTTTATTCCTAGATTCTGGTGCTGGATATAGGGAATCTTTAGTGTGGGAATAACCTTCTCACACACCTCTTGTTAAAGTATTGTATATATATATATATATATATATATATATATATAAAAATATATATATTCAGAGTATATATATATATATATATATATATATATACACACATATTAACACATACATATATATGTATATATTCATATACATATTTATTTAAAAACATGCTGCAATCATTGCACTTCTTACAACCTTTGCTGCACGAGATTCCGATGCTGTCTCTGATGGCATAGTAACGAGGATCCCATATCGATTTACTTGTAATAACAGCGCACTTTATCATGTGCTGGTATTACAATGTGGAGCGCTAATATCGCCCTAGGAGTTATCTATGGAAAAATAGATGGGCATCCTTAAAGTCTGCTGTAATATCATTATAGAATGGAAAACCAGATCCTAAAAATAGGAGGAAAATAGAGGCGCCTAATGTGATACCGTAAGGACCATAAGGATAAAGGCAAGTATATATATCAAATATACTCACAAACCAAGGTGCACATCTAGTGCAATAATCGGCAGGCTGAGACTTCAGAGCCACTCAGCTGACTCAATCTATAAGCATAGGATCACGTTCTCCAAGGAGTTAGCAGAACAATGACAAGAACCCAAGTGCGGTTCAAACATCCATTGGTGCTAAACTCAGTAACCCCAGGTGTCCAAAATCCAATCAACAGGAGCAAGGTGTAGATAAAAGTAGTTTCCTTTTATTAAAAACAATTAAAATACACAGGGAACACAGCAAAGCGTTTCTCAGCGTAAGTGCTGTTTCATCAGGCTATAGTGTTCCTATCACAACTTGTTCTAATTATACAGCTATCTAACCAATCGTAAATGTATAAAATAACAGTCACACTTTATTGGTTTACCATTCAGTGTCCATGTGCAACTGAACCCGCAATCATAGTGATAGGTATGGTTTAATAATAAAAACCAATCTGTATTCAGGTGATGACCCACCCGCCGATATACAGCGTCCCATTGGACCTATTTTCCTCCTATTTTTAGGAGCTGGTTTTCATCTCATCACCTTTACAAGAGAGCTGTCTCTATTGTCCACAAGCACGTTTATGATCACCTATTAGAAAATTTACGTTCATTACAAGACACCAGCAAGAGCTGTTTCCATGTTTTTTGAGGTGGACTGTCCTAGCTTGTTGACTATTAGACTTGTGCGCTGCGAAAATAATTGTTTTGTTTAGTTTCGGATCGATTCAAATGTTTTCTAAATTTGTTTTCGGATTGATTCAAATTCGGATACATTCGAATGCATTCATTTCGGATTCGTCCGGTTTCATTCGGATTTGAATAAATTTGGATGTATTTGGTTTGGATTCGATTCGTAAATTCGGAAGTTCAGTATGTGTTAGGTGGGATGTGCTGTGTATTAGACTAGTATTATGAACTGTAATATTAGGTGTAACCCATAACAGAGTGATATAACCTAATATACAGTACAATACTAGTGTAATTGTGATTAGTCCATGGCCATCCGAATGTTACGAATAAATAAGAACTAATTCAGATTTATTTGTTAGATTCGGTGCTATTAATTCGGAAATTCAAATTGATCCGAATCTCCGAATTTGACAAATTCGTCCGAATTTAAATTTGGAACGAAATGAAATGCACATGTTTACTATTTACTGGGATATGAATTATCACAAATAATATTGAGTCACAAATCATTCTTATTCACTGAATTTTTATTTTATATTTTATTTTTAATTTTACCTATATTGATATGTATACATATATCATTTATGTATATATATTTTTATTTTTTATTTTTTATTATTGCACAAAACCAATACATTATTTATAATATTTTAATTGTCACTTCTAATATCTGAATTATCACTTTATTGTATTTTGTACTGTGTTTTTATTTTGGCGCACCTCTTTTTTAGCAGTTCAGCATTGCACTGTTTTTTTGTAGAAGTTTAAACTGTTCAATTCAGCAGACAAAATAAGCTTTTTCTCAGTATTTAACTGCAATATGTTATACATAATGTTAGCTTGATAAATATATACAATCATTTTGGCTATATCTTTCTATGTGAGGGATAACCTAATGGTGATAAGAATAATACAAATATGGAGGTCTCTCCTTTATTTGTCTGCTGAATGGGACAGTTTTCCCTTCTATATTGATATTATAGCAGACTTTGAGGATGTCCCTCTATTTTTGCAGCATTTAATAATGTGTTGTTTATTTGCAAATGGATATGCGCCAATACCCCCTGTTTTGTGTAACTATTTGGTCTCATAGGCAGCACTACCAAAGATGTAAATAAACTTTTTGTAAGGTTTGCTAAACCATACTTTGTGGATTTGAATAATATTGGAATGTGAAATATTAATAACTCCATGTTTAACGCAGTTCGTCTAACGTTGTGTCGAGTTAAAAGCATGCTCAATTTAAGTCTATGTGGAGCAGTTAATGCAGTTGCAATATCCTAAGTCCCAACCACGTTAAAATTTTACTTTGAGCACAGTTAGCGTGCAAGTGTAAAATACTGATAGCACACCACTTGAAATCTAGCTCTTAGTAGGGTAAAATGAGTAGCTATTCCAGCTGAATATGACAGTAGTGCCAGAGCAAACATGCAGGTATGGATTGCTCTCCATTGATGTTATTGCTTCATACAACTTGCATTTTTGCACTCTTCTTGCAATCTGACCCTTACAAGGACAGTCTACTTGAAATTTGTTATTGTTTAAAAAAGTTATTTAACCCCTTTATTGCCCATTCCCCAGTTTTGTATAACCAACAATGTTATATAAATACACGTTTTACCTCTGTCATTACCTTGTATCTATACCTCTGCCCCCTTATTTTAGTTCTTTTGAGAAACTTGCATTTTAGCCAATCAGTGCTGACTCATAAATAACTCCATTGAGCATAATATTATCTATATGGCACACATAAACTAGCAATGTTTAACTCAGAAAAACTGTCAAAATGCACTGAGATAAGAGGCGACGTCAATGACTTTGGAAAGTTGTTTAAACTTGCATGCCCTATTTCAATCATGAAAGTTTACTTTTGACTTGACTTTCGCAATCTGTTCAAATAACTTTTGACTTTAATGCAACATCAATAAGTTTTTCTTAATATTTTACAAAAATTATTGCTAACATCACCATTTATATTAACCCCTTAGTGACCACAGCACTTTTTCATTTTCTGACCGTTTGGGACCAGGGCTGTTTTTACATTTCTGCAGGGTTTGTCTTTAGCTGTCATTTTCCTCTTACTCATTTACTGTACCCACACATATCATATACAGTTTATATACTCATTTACTGTACCCACACATATCATATACCGTTTATATACTCATTTACTGTACCCACACATATCATATACCATTTATATACTCATCACTGTACCCACACATATCATATACCGTTTATATACTCATCACTGTACCCACACATATCATATACTGTTTATATATTCATCACTGTACCCACACATATCATATACCGTTTTTCTAAAGATACCATTATTTTCATCATATCTTATAATTTTCTATAAAAAAATTATAAAATATGATGAAACAATTGAAAAAAACACACTTTTTCTAAATTTGACCCCCAAAATCTGTTACACATCTACGACCACCAAAAAACAATCATGCTAAATAGTTTGTAAATTTTGTCCTGAGTTTAGAAATACCCAATGTTTACATGTTCTTTGCTTTTTTGCAAGTTATAGGGCAATAAATACAAGTAGCACTTTACTATTGCCAAACCATGTTTTTTCAAAATTAGCGCTAGTTACATTGGGACACTGATATCTGTCAGGAATCCCTGAATAACCCTTGACATGTATATATTTTTTTTTAGTAGACAACCCAAAGTATTGATCTAGGTCCATTTTGGTATATTTCATGCCACCATTTCACCGCTAAATGTGATCAAATAAAAAAAATAATTCACTATTTCACAAACTTTTGTGTGTAAAGTATAAAATAATGGGCACCTGCATGTTGAAACCTAAGTTTCCCTTATTTCATCTGCTAAGTACAATTAGTGACATATGAAGTGTGAAAATAATGTTATATGTTTGGAATATACCAATGTTAAAGTATTTTTATTTATCACTGTTTAAAGTCCCTTAATATTGTTATATCCAACACAGTCTTATTGCACAGTTTATCTATCTGTAATTTCCCCAGCAGTATAGATTAGATAAAGAAAACTTAGGTTTCAACATATCATGGCTTATTACTTTATAAAATTAAATTACTGGAAAGGTGGGAACGTAATTAAACATTCCATAGTGTTTAATATCCCTTTAAGGAATTCAGAAGCATTCTGAATTAGTATCTGAAGGTTTGCAGCAAATAAAATGCCATTAACCATATTACCTGTCAATCAATTTAACTGCAGTGTGTGATTTTCAGCCTTTAATTTAGCGTTAAAAAGTCTCAACACATCATCTTCAGTTGTGGAAATCCTTATAAACATGAATATGCCTTGTTAATAATTTACATCCCTGTTTTCTCAGCTCCTCGTGTGTCCTCCTGTGTCTTCTCTGTAGTTTGCAGTGCTTCGTTGTTAAATTATTGCTTAACTTTATAACTTGCATAAGGAAACAAATTTCCATAAAACCAAACAAATGAGTCACATTGTCTCTGCCAGTGACTGGGTGTTAGCCAGCATTACATTTATACCTACGTTGTGCCAATAAAAATACACTAATCCAATACAAACCAACTGAACCAGTTTTCTATTAAGAAAAGGTTAGTGCTTAATTTCTGCAAAAAAACACTTCCTAAGAAAAGATAAAAAAAAAAATCTAAAATTATTTTTTCAAAAACACATTTTTAAGCACAAGCTATCCTGAAATGCTGCAGCATATGGACGCCAATGCGAAGTCTGGTATACATCACTGCTGGGCTTGAATATGCACAAGGAGATATATGAAACCTAAACTCAAGGGGGCCGATTTATGAAGGCCCGTATTCCGCCTAATGCTTCTGTTTCCGTGCAAGCCTTCAGGCTCGCCAGAATCAGGAGTTAAGAAGCAGCAGTCTTAAGACCATTGCTCCTTAACTTGTCCACCCTCTCTGAGCCGGTGCACAGTAATCTGCCCGATTGCATACGATCGGGTTGATTGACACCCCCTGCTAGCGGCCAATTGTTAAATCGGCCCCATTGCCTCAGCATGCATATTTTCTCAAAAAGTCTGCATAATCTTTTCTTTGTAAAGCTCCTGCTGTCTCACAAGATATTCATATCATTGTCAATTGGAAACTTGACCTCTCCACTAAATCGCCATAACTTAGTCATTTGATTTATTCTTTTCCCTCAGAAAAGGTTTGTCGCTCAGTTTGTTCACATCTTTTATAGTCCTAGAGTAAATCCAGTCCTGTTCAAAACTAATTAACTGTATCCTCCTTTAAATTATACAAATGCATTATCAGTGTGTAGTATGTATTATGAACTACATATACATATTTGTAGTATGTAAGATCGATTTTTTCTAATACTTAATTAAATAACAAAGGAGAGAGTGAGCATCCTTGAAGGGATCCCTTTTTAAGATGAAAACAATGTGATATAGAGTTGTTTGCTAGTAAACAGGCTTTGGATTCAGAGAATATTTTTTTTAATTATATTCATAAAATTACATGAGTTACTAAAGGCATAGTAAAGTCCAAATTAAACTTTCATGATTCAGATAGGGCATATAATTTTAAACAACTTTCTAATGTACTTTTAACATCAAATTTGCTTTGTTCTCTTGGTATTCTTAGTTGAAAGATAAACCTAGGTAGGCTCATATGCTAATTTGTAAACCCTTGAAGGCTGCCTCTTATCTCAATGCATTTGACAGTTTTTCACAGCTAGAGGGCATTAGTTTATATGTTTCATGTAAATAACATTGTGCTCATGCACGTGGAGTTATTTAAGAGACAGCACTAACTGCCTGAAATGCAAGTCTGTCAAAAGATCTGAGATAAGCTTAGATACAAGGAAATTAGGTAAAAGTTTTTTATGTAAAATTGGGGAATGATAAATAATTTATCTTTTTCAACAATAACATTTATAGGGGTAGAAATCACAAATGGCGACAGACATGATTCTCTGTAGCAATAAATGTTCGCCCGACATCGATAAATACAGACAGCTATTTAGCATTGCACAAGCATTTGTGGTTAAATGCTTGTGCAATGTCGCCCCCTGCACATTCATGGCCAATCAGCTGCTAGCAGGGGATTACAATCATCGGGATGATTGCAGTCCGCAATCTCATCTTACGACTGCTGCTTCTTAAATCCTGATTCTGGCGAGACGAAAGGCTCTTGTGGAATGAGCAACATATGCTGCGTAATAAATCAGCCTTTTGGTGTTTACTATCCCTTTAATTATTTTTATCTGTCAAATGACCTTTCGGAATCAAGTGAAAATAAAATGGCATTTGGTAGGATGTTTCCCATCCTTTCCTTATCTTTCCAATATTTGTTACATGTAAAATATTTCTAACATTTTTGCTGAATATCTTCCAGTAATAAAACCTACTTGATATTTATGACTCAAGTCTGGCGTAACTTTTTTAAGCCTATTTGCTAATATATTTGTTAGGATATTACAATCTAAATAAAACAAGGAGATTGGGCGTAAAGGGTCTTTTATTGGGTTTTAGAATAAGCAAGATATTTACCAATTTGAATGTAGATGAAATTTCATGTTATCCTTCCTAAAGTATCTATTATATAAATGTTGCTTTATTAGATTAAATATTTGTAATTGTATTTCTAATCCCTTTTTTTAAATTGGTTAAAGGGACACTGAACCCAAATTTTTTCTTTCATGATTCAGATAGAACAGCAATTTTAAGCCACTTTCTAATTTACTCCTATTATCACATTTTCTTCATTCTCTTGGTGTCTTTATGTGAAAAGCAAGAATGTAAGTTTAGATGCCGGCCCGTTTTTGGTGAACAACCTGGGTTGTTCTTGCTGATTGGTGGATAAATTCACCCACCAATAAACAAGTGCTGTTCAGTGTCCTGAAATACAAATTGTCTGGCTCCTTAGCTTAGATGCCTTCTTTTTCAAATAAAGATAGCAAGAGAATGCATGCTCTATCTGAATCATGAAAGAAAACATTTGGGTTAAGTGTCCCTTTAATTTAAAGGGTATGAAACACAAAACGCTTCTTTTATGATTCAGTTGTGCTTGCAATTCTAAAAATGTTCTAATTTACTTCTATCAATTTGTTTCCATTCTCTTGTTATCTTTAGTTGAAAATCAGACACGTATGCTTAGGATCCGGACCATTTCTGGAGCACTATGTGGCAATAGTTTATCCATTTGTAAGAGCACTATATGGCAGCACTATTTCCTGCTAAGTAGTGCTCCAGATTCCTACCTAGGTATCTCTTCAGCACAGAATATCAAGGGAATAAAGCACATTTGATTAAAAGAAGTAAATTAGAAACTGATATAAAATGGTCTGTTCTGTCTGAATCACAAAAGAAAATGTTTGGGTTTCTTATAACTTTTTCTACTTTTTGCTTTTCTGTAAACATTTAGCTTTTTCCCAAGCCCCTCAGAGAGGAAAAAAGCTAAATCTGTAACCTAGGTTTTCATTTTACAAATTGTAAAAACCAGCTATTAGTTTTTTTGTGTCATAGGGAGCATGATGTCTTTAATTGCCTTTAATGGTTGTGTAGTTAAATATTATGGGCCTGATCAGTACTTTAATTGGACATATGGGGCCAGATTTAATAAGCAGCAGATGCTGCCTAATCCGTCCGAAGTTTCCGGTAAATCAGAAACTGAAGTTAAGAAGCAACGGCCTTAAGATACGATCGGTATGATTGACATCCCCTACTAGCGGGTAATTGGCTGCAAATGTACAGGGTGCGGCATTGCACAAGCATTTCACAAGAAATGTTTGTGCAATATTAAATGCTGATGGCCTATGCTGTTGGCATTTAGCGATGCCGGGTGGACATAACTCGCTATTATTATTATCATTTATTTTTAAAGCGCCGCCAAATTCCGTAGCGCTGGGTAAAATTATAGGGGTATACAATGACAAAGATTTGTGATAAAATACAAAACATAAGAAAACTAAACAAATCTAGTACAGGAGGAAGAGGGCCCTGCTCTGGAGAGCTCACAGTCTATAGGTTAAGGGTGCAGAGACATAAGGATGGGGTAGCTTGTTACATCGGTTGTATTTGCAACAGTGAGTCAAGCAGTTCATGTATTCGTTTGGTTCGGATGAGGGATGGAGGAGAGATGGTAAGCCTCTCTGAGTAGGTGAGTTTTCAAGGAGCATCTGAAGCTATACAAGGTTGGAGACAGTCTTATGGAGCGGGGTAGAGAGTTCCAGAGGACAGAAGCAGCACGTGCAAAGTCTTGGAAGCTAGAGTGGGACGTAGAGATAACAGGAGTGTAGAGACGTAGGTCAGAGGTTGAACGAAGAGGACGGGATGGGGAATATTTCACGATGAGAGAGGAAATATAGTTGGGAGTTAGACTGTTGAGTGCTTTGTAAGTTAGGGTTAATACTTTAAATTGTATTCTGGAGTGTATGGGGAGCCAGTGTAGAGACTGGCAGAGTAGAGCAGCTGATGTAGATCAGCGACTTAGGTGGATGAGTCTAGCATAAGCATTCATAATAGATTGGAGGGAGGAGAGGCGGTGTTTTGGAAGGCCATTTAGGAGTAGATTGCAATAATCAATGCGTGTTAAAATGAAGCAATGAATAAGTATTTTTGTCGTTTTTTGAGTAAGGAAGGGATGAATTCTGGAAATGTTGCATAGGTGTGAACGGCAGGATTTGGTAATTGCTTGTATATGTGGGTTGAATGTGACCCCAAGACAGCGGACCTGGGGTGAGGATGTTGAGAATAGAGTCTCCAACCATCAAAGAAATGTCAGGTGTTGGATGTCTCGAAGAGGGGGAATAAGAAGCAGCTTAGTTTTTGACAGATTAAGTTGGAGGTAGTGTGAAGACATCCAAGAGGAACTTGCAGAGAGGCAGTCAGAAATCTGGTTGAGTAAAGAGGGAGATATATCGGGAGAGGAAAGATAGATTTGGGTATCATCAGCATACAAGTGGTACTGGAATCCAAAGTAGGCTATAAGTTTTCCAAGGCAGGATGTATAGAGATAGAAAAGCAAGGGGCCCAAGACAGAGCTATAGCGAATCATGTCCGCCCAGGGTTTAATAAATTGACCCCTAAAAGTTATTGTTAAAAAAATTTAACCAAAGACTTCTTTCAAGCGTGTGGCTAAATAAGAGCATCCCATACTTATACTGGCTATGCTAATTAGCATGCAAATAATATTTAATAAAAAAAATTGCACTAGGCAGTTTTCGGGCTTTAAAGTTGGTGGGAGTGTGGTGTAAGGAAAATACGGCACTGAAAAGTGCCTTTACATTGCGGTCTATGGGAACTGTGTGTTCCCATTAAATATATATGTGTGTGTATATATGTGTGTGTTAATATGTGTGTATATATGTGTGTGTGTGTGTATATATATATATATATATATATATACCTGTACACACACATATTAACACATACATATATACACACATATTAACACATACATATATATATACCTGTACACACATATATACACACATATTAACACATACATATATATGTATATATTCATATACATATTTATTTAAAAACATGCTGCAATCATTGCACTTCTTACAACCTTCGCTGCACAAGATTCAGATGTTGTCTCTGACGGCATAGTAACGAGGATCCCATATCGATTTACTTGTAATAACAGTGCACATTATCGTGTGCTGGTATTACAATGTGGAGCGCTAATATCGCCCTAGGAGTTATCTATGGAAAAATAGAGGGACATCCTTAAAGTCTGCTGTAATATCATTATAGAATGGAAAACCAGATCCTAAAAATAGGAGGAAAATAGAGGCGCCTAATGTGATACCGTAAGGACCATAAAGATAAAGGCAAGTATATATATCAAATATACTCCAAACCAAGGTGCACATCTAGTGCAATAATCGGCAGGCTGAGACTTCAGAGCCGCTCAGCTGACTCAATCCATAAGCATAGGATCACGTTCTCCAAGGAGTTAGCAGAACAATGACAAGAACCCAAGTGCGGTTCAAACATCCACTGGTGCTAAACTCAGTAACCCCGGGTGTCCAAAATCCAATTAACAGGAGCAACGTGTAGATAAAAATAGTTTTCTTTTATTAAAAACAATTAAAATACACAGGGAACACAGCAACGCGTTTCTCAGTGTAAGTGCTGTTTTATCAGGCTATAGTGTTCCTATCACATCTTGTTCTAATTATACAGCTATCTAACCAATCGTAAATGTATAAAATAACAGTCACACTTTATTGGTTTACCATTCAGTGTCCATGTGCAACTGAACCCACAATCATAGTGATAGGTATGGTTTAATAATAAAAACCAATCTGTATTCAGGTGATGACCCACCCGCCGATATACGGCGTCCCATTGGACCTATTTTCCTCCTATTTTTAGGATCTGGTTTTCATCTCATCTCCTTTACAAGAGAGCTGTCTCTATTATCCACAAGCACGTTTATGATCACCTATTAGAACATTTATGTTCATTACAAGACACCAGCAAGAGCTGCTTCCCTGTTTTTTGGGTTGGACAGTCTTAGCCTGTTGACTATTTACTAGACTTGTGCACGGCGAAAACATTTGTTTCGTTTAGTTTCAGATCGATTCGGATGTTTTCAAATTTTGTTTTCGGATCAATTCGAATTCAGATACATTCAATTGCATTCGTTTCGGATTTGTCCGGATTAATTCGGATTCAAATAAATTCTGATGTTTTCGGTTTGGATTCGATTCGTAAATTCGGAAGTTCGGTATGTGTTAGGTGGGATGTGCTGTGTATTAGACTAGTATTATGAACTGTAATATTAGGTGTAACCCATAGCAGAGTGAAATAACTTAATATACAGTACAATGCTAGTGTAATTGTGATTAGTCCATGGCCATCCGAATGTTATGAATAAATCCGAACTAATTCGGATTTATTTGTTAGATTCGGTGCTACAGTATTTCGGAAATTCAAATCGATCCGAATTTCCAAATTTGACAAATTTGTCGGAATTTAAATTCTGAACAAAATGAAACGCACATGTTTACTATTTACTGGGATATGAATTATCACAAATAATATTTAGTCACGAATCATTCTTATTCACTGAATTTTTATTTTATTTTTTATTTTTCATTTTACCTATATTGATATATATACATATATCATTATATCATTTATGTATTTATATTTTTATTTTTTTATTCTTTATTATTGCACAAAACCAATACATTATTTATAATATTTTAATTGTCACTTCTAATATCTGAATTATTACTTTATTGTATTTTGTACTGTGTTTTTATTTTGGCGCACCTCTTTTTTAGCAGTTCAGCATTGCACTGTTTTTTTATAGAAGGGAAAACTGTTCAATTCAGCAGACAAAATAAGCTTTTTCTCAGTATTTAACTGCAATATGTTATACATAATGTTAGCTTGATAAATATATACAATCATTTTGGCTATATCTTTCTATGTGAGGGATAACCTAATGGTGATAAGAATAATACAAATATGGAGGTCTCTCCTTTATTTGTCTACTGAATGGGACAGTTTTCCCTTCTATATTGATATTATAGCAGACTTTGAGAATGTCCCTCTATTTTTGCAGCATTTAATAATGTGTTGTTTATTTGCAAATTGATATGCGCCAATACACCCTGTTTTGTGTAACTATTTGGTCTCATAGGCAGCACTACCAAAGATGTAAATAAACTTTTTGTAAGGTTTGCTAAACCATACTTTGTGGATTTGTATATATATTACAAAAACAATTATATATATATTTAAAAATTAAAAGAACATTTTCTTCTATGTGAATAATATTGGAATGTGAAATATTAATAACTCCAGGTTTAACGCAGTTCGTCTAACGTTGTGTCGAGTTAAAAGCATGCTCAATTTGAAACTATGGGGAGCAGTTAATGCAGTTGCAATATCCTAAGTCCCAACCAAGTTAAAATTTTACTTTGAGCACAGTTACCGTGCAAGTGTAAAATACTGATAGCACACCACTTGAAATCTAGCTCTTAGTAGGGTAAAATGAGTAGCTATTCCAGCTGAATATGACAGTAGTGCCAGAGCAAACATGCAGGTATGGATTGCTCTCCATTGATGTTATTGCTTCATACAACTTGCATTTTTGCACTTGTCTTGCAATCTGACCCTTACAAGGACAGTCTACTTGAAATTTGTTATTGTTTAAAAAGTTATATAACCCCTTTATTGCCCATTCCCTAGTTTGCACTGAGATAAGAGGCGACCTCAATGGCTTAGAAATCAGTTTATGAGCCTACCAAGTGTTAGCTTTCAACAAAGAATGACAAGAGAACAAATTAAATTTGATAATAACAATACATTGGAAAGTTGTTTAAACTTGCATGCCCTATTTCAATCATGAAAGTTTACTTTTGACTTTAATGCATCAATAAGTTTTTCTTTATATTTTACAAAAATTATTTCTAACATCACCATTTATATTAACCCCTTAGTGACCACAGCACTTTTTCATTTTCTGACCGTTTGGGACCAGGGCTGTTTTTACATTTCTGCAGGGTTTGTCTTTAGCTGTAATTTTCCTCTTACTCATTTACTGTACCCACACATATCATATACCATTTATATACTCATTTACTATACCCACACATATCATATACCGTTTATATACTCATCACTGTACCCACACATATCATATACCGTTTTTCTAAAGATACCATTATTTTCATCATATCTTATAATTTACTATAAAAAAATGATAAAATATGAAGAAACAATTGAAAAAAACACACACTTTTTCTAACTTTGACCCCCAAAATCTCTTACACATCTACAACCACCAAAAAACACCCATGCTAAATAGTTTGTAAATTTTGTCCGGAGTTTAGAAATACCCAATGTTTACATGTTCTTTGCTTTTTTTTGCAAGTTATAGGGCAATAAGTACAAGTAGCACTTTGCTATTTCCAAACCACTTTTTTTTTTTTCAAAATTAGCGCTAGTTACATTGGGACACTGATATCTGTCAGGAATCCCTGAATAACCCTTGACATGTATATATATTTTTTTTTAGTATGCAACCCAAAGTATTGATCTAGGCCCATTTTGGTATATTTCATGCCACCATTTCACCGCCAAATGCGATCAAATAAAAAACATCATTCACTTTTTCACAAACTTTTTCACAAACTTTAGGTTTCTCACTACAATTAATTACAAATAGCTTGTGCAATTATGGCACAAATGGTTGTAAATGCTTCTCTGGGATCCCCTTTGTTCAGAAATAGCAGACATATATGGCTTTGGCGTTGCTTTTTGGTAATTAGAAGGCTGCTAAATGCCACTGCGCACCACACTTGTATTATGCCCAGCAGTTAAGAGGTTAATTAGGTAGCTTGTAGGGAGCTTGTAGGGTTAATTTTAGCTTTAGTGTAGTGTAGTAGACAACCCAAATTATTGATCTAGGTCCATTTTGGTATATTTCATGCCACCATTTCATCTACAAATGCGATCAAATAAAAGAATCATTAACTTTTTCACAATTTTAGGTTTTTCACTGAAATTATTTGCAAACAGCTAGTACAATCATGGTACAAATGGTTGCAAATGCTTCTCTGGGATCCCCTTCATTTAGACTATCAGACATATATGGCTTTGGCATTACTTTTTGGTAATTAGAAGCTGTCTACCAGTACCCATGTTGCCATAAAAAAATGTGTGGTTTGGTGTCTGAGAACCTTTGTGGATAGAGGAACAAACACCTTCTCTCCCTCGGAAAGCATTCTGAAAGATAATTAAGGGACACAGTTACGGTGTCTCCTATCACTGAAGATGGACTCTCTCATTAAGGAACTAAAAGCTACATTTTTACCGCGCTTGGATAAACTGATGAAATCCTGCCTGGCGCTTGATGAAGAGATTCAAACCCTTCAGGGACTGCATTTACCATTGATTATCGTCCCTGTGCAGGTTAAGGAAGATCCTCCAGCCCCAAACCCACTTTGGCGCCACTTCTCCTGGGACGCAGCATGGATGGACAGCGTGGAGTCTTACCTAGGGGATAACACAGAGTGGCTTTTTAATTTCGGTATGCCCATCCTGCTGGAAAACAACTCTTACCGCAGACTTGGTTCGGCGTTGAAGGAGATCCCCGGTCTAGCTCATGAACAACACAGCCAAACAGCACATCTGTGGGAAGCAGGAGATTCTGCGGAATTAAATTCTACTTGGCACCATACTTTGAAATTACAAGATAGCCATGATTTGGCACTACTCAGAAACTTGATGGCACAGGTTCCCAACGCTGGATATGAAACACATTGGGAAAATATTCTCATACTTAGCTCTGGATACCTGAGAGAGTCATCTTATCAGCCTCAACGTAAGCAAGTAGGGGTGGGATGAGTCTGGGTCACCGCTCTGATAATCTGCAGTAAGACGCTAAAAAGATGGCTCATAGTTTTTGATAGTTGCAGCAAAGTTGTGATTTTGGATGATCCTGCATACATGACACTTCAGGAGAACTCTTATTCTGGCATACTCTCACCCCATTTCCTTGCAGTAGATGAACGCCTATGCTGTGTTTGCATTTTTATTTTAATTTTTATTTATTTGTGTTTAAACTAGTGATAATCTAGTATATGGGCGGGCTCCTGTTATTGCTAACTGTTTCTGGTTTTTACTTTATTTGTAAAGAAGGCAAACAGAAAATGGCTTTTTGTATAAGACTCCTTTGGTGCATGGATACTTACTTATTGTTTTTTTTTTTAACTGTCAAGGGTGACGCTTGTGTGTAACGTCAGGTATTGACTTAACCTCATTGCTTCCAAACCTGCACCGGACTGATTGATGGCTCTCTGGCATGAACTGTTTATTTGTTTTGCCTCCCTTGTGTGTTACTGGTTGCTAGCTTTGTAAAAAACCTCTTAGGTATTTGACCCTTTAGGTTCTGAGGGCTGGAACCCACAAGCTTACAGATTGTAGATGCAGTGCAAATGCATGGGAGAAGAGTGGCATAAAATATCACAAATAAAGTTAACAGAAGTGACAACTTGATTAACTCTCACAAAGCCTTCACCTCAGACTGTCATAAAATCAGGAATAAGTAGCCCTGCATTGTTGTGTTACTCTATTTGGCTTAATTTAAATAGTTATATTCATTATAGACCTTGCATTTTGCTGCAGACTCAGCTTAATTGTAATTTGGTCACTGTTTATATTTTCTTAAAATCTCACTTGAGTCACCTATATCTTGATATATCCAGATATATCCCCTATCATTCAGTGCACTAGTATCTGAACTATCTTAAGTTTTGGTTAATTCCAGCACAGTTTACATGCAAATACCGTGTGCCCTTTGGATGTGACCTGGTATGTTGCTTATGTTGGCTGATTCATTTTTAGATTGTTTAATCATGTCCTGGACATGCTGAGTAGGTGATAGTCATGCCGAATTCAGTTTTGAAGGAAAAAGTAATGCCTTCATTTCCTATATAGGCACATAGATAGCACTGCAAAGTGAGATCTGGACCTTGAACATTTTTTAGTCCCAAATTGTTTCAAGAAACACACCTTTTCTCAATCTTTACGCTCTTTATGGAAAGCTGGGCACTTTAAATATTATAATAATATGTTATTGAATTTGACTTGCTGCAACTTAGTATTTTTGTTTTTAGCTTTTTCACATTTAGTACAGCCCTAAGATGAGGTCTGAATGTAAATTGCAAATTGCTTAAACCCACAGTCCTTTCCTATTTCGCTGCTAGGTATACAGCTATTGTCGTGAGCGACACGATTACATACATAATTTATTTGGACAGCGATATATAGTTTGTCTGTATGAAAGTATATCTATTCTTTTTAACATAGCGTGGGCAATATATCAGGGTACTTTGTTATATAGAGGGACCCTCATGATCAACGTGCCTTATCATACTGTAATAGTGTTGAATGGTCTCATCGCTGAGGTAGTTTCCCACTGCAGCTGAATAGGATTGCAATCTTTACAAAAGCCACTGCCAGATATTTTACTTAAATTAACTAAAATGTCTTATATTGTTTGTTATAACTCCTCATTATTATATTATATTCCGCTGGGATGTTATACCGGCTTACTCTAATAGTTGTATCTGGAGGTGACCTGGTAGTGAGCATCCCAATATTAGCCAATGCCCCCTCCTTATTACTGAAGCTTTCAGTTTGTTGAACATCCTTGGGTTGACATACAGACGAACATTAATGCCTTAATTTAGCTTTCTTTCCCTAGGGGTTGAACCTAAATTTGATCAAAGCTACTCCTTTGCGGCAATGCCCTCATAGAGTCAGTTATTGCTTGAATTCTTAGCTTATTTTTATTTTATTTTTTTATTTTAGGTTGAGGTTATTCAAATTAAGTTAAATAACTTTATAGTTGAGGTTATTAAGATTTTTAGTTTAAAAATTTTTTAAAAAAACTCCAACGTTTTGATGCAAGCGTATATTTGTTGGAATACTCATTAATACAAGTGAGCTTTGTATCTGCACATATACATGCTAATGTATGTTGCCTCTATTATTGTCTTGTTTCTTTCTGCCTCTAAATCACCCTGCGAGGTGTGTTGATTATATATTGTGTATGCTTGTACCCTTTGTTGGTTATAAATAAAATTAAAAATAAATAAAAAAAATTGTGTTTTTTTTACATATTATATAATATTTTCTGTAGTGTAAGCTGTCCCCCTCAACACCTTACCCCCTCACATATCCCTTGCCCAGCATTTATTCCCCCCTCTCTCTCCCTCCTTCCTGGGTAAAGAAGGGTATTGCAGTGATGCCTCAATATCGAGGCATCACTGCAATACCCTGAAAGCATCTGGAAGCGATCACCATCGCTTCCAGAGCTTGAAACCCCAGAGGACGTGTCAGGCACGTCCTTGGTCCTTAACTGTATTATTTTGTAGGACGTGCCTGACACATCCTTGGTCGTTAAGGGGTTAATGCATACATCTTCATTATGTTCACAAATGTATTTTTGTTATATTTCTGGTTATAATTTGTAACATTTAAATTTATCTTACTTTTAAAATATACATATCACATGTTTGTTTAATAAATAGGTTATTTATTTCTGTTAACACCGCTAATATGTTAATGTCCATGGCAAACAAACATAATTGTCTAACGAAAAGGGTTTATGTAAAGCATGACAAAATTATATATATTTGTTGATACTTATACGTAAAATATATGCATGACTTATGTTTATGTTGCTTAAAGGGACATTAAACTCCATTTTTTCTGTGATGATTCAGATAGAACACTTTCCCATTTACTTATATTGGGCCAGATTATGGGGCCAATTTATCAATGTCTGTCCGACATGATATGCTGTAGCGTATCATGTCCGACAGACATCGCTGAATGTCGACAGCATCGGCAGCTAATAGCGGGTGTCAATCAGTCCGATCGTATAGGATTGAGCGGATTGCAGACAATAGCTTCAGAGGCGGCGGACCAGTTATGGAGCAGCGGAAACAGGGGCATCAAGCTCCATTAACATCTTGATAATTCGGCCCCTATGAGTGGAATGCTTGAGCAATAATTGGGCTAGTAGTAAGATTTATTTCATGTAATTGGCAAGAGTCCATGAGCTAGTGACGTATGGGATATACAATCCTACCAGGAGGGGCAAAGTTTCCAAACCTCAAAATGCCTATAAATACACCCCTCACCACATCCACAATTCAGTTTTACAAACTTTGCCTCCTATGGAGGTGGTGAAGTAAGTTTGTGCTAAGATTTCTACGTTGATATGCGCTTCTCAGCATTTTGAAGCCCGATTCCTCTCAGAGTACAGTGAATGTCAGAGGGATGTGAAGGGAGTATCACCTTTTGAACGGTTTTCCTCATGGGAGATCTATTTCATAGGTTCTCTGTTATCGGTCGTAGAGATTCATCTCCTACCTCCCTTTTCAGATCGACGATATACTCTCATATTCCATTACCTCTACTGATAACCATTTCAGTACTAGTTTGGTTATCTGCTATATGTGGATTGGTGTCTTTCGGTAAGTATGTTTTCATTACTTAAGACACTTTCAGCTATGGTTTGGCACTTTATGTATTTATATAAAGTTCTAAATATATGTATTGTACTTACGTATATTTGCCATGATTCAGGTTTCAGTATATTTCCTTTTGCAGACTGTCAGTTTCATATCTGGGAAATGCATTTTTTAAGAAAAAAAATATTTCTTACCTGGGGTTTAGTCTTTTTTCAATTGACTGTCATTTTAAATTCCCAGGCAGAATTAGGCTCGCGAGGGCGCAAAATGCCAAACTATATTGCGTTATTTTTGGCGCAAGATTTTTTTGGTGCAAAGTTACGTTCGATTATGCAAATTCATCATTTCCGGAGTCCTTTCACAAAGTTGCGTCTTCATTGACACGAGTGTGTCATTTCCGGATGTTGTTAGCGCTAAAAAAATGTCTTTTTGTTTGTGCATCATACTTGGCGCCAAATATTTTCAATATTTTCTATATGCCTCTTGCCTTTTTTCTCTATCAGAGGGCTATGATGTTTGCATTTTTTTTCCCATTCCTGAAACTGCCATATAAGGAAATTGATCATTTTGCTTTATATGTTGTTTTTTCTCT
Source organism: Bombina bombina (assembly GCF_027579735.1). Lineage (NCBI taxonomy): Eukaryota > Metazoa > Chordata > Amphibia > Anura > Bombinatoridae > Bombina > Bombina bombina. Next base: position 338,310,338 of record NC_069506.1, read on the forward strand.
TACATTTGCAAGATGTCTCAATCTGATCCTGTCTCAGAAATCACTGTTGGAACCCTGCTGACTGATATCAGTTCTACCAAAGCTAAGTACATTTGTTGTAATCTTGTGGAGATTATATCTCCAGCTGTGGTTTGTAATACGTTGTCATGATAAACTTTTACAAGCAGAGAATGTGTCCATCAGTAATAGTACATTGCCTGTTGCTGTTCTTTTAACATCTAATGTACAAGATACACCTGTGATTTTATAAGAATTTATTGCAGATTCTATTCAGAAGGCTTTGTCTGCCATCCCGCCTTCTAATAAATGTAAAGGTCTTTTAAAACTTCTCATAAAGTTGATGAAATTTCAAATGACAGACAACATACTGAATTATCCTCCTCTGATGAGGATCTATCTGATTCAGAAGATACTTCCTCAGATATTGACACTGACAAATCTACTTATTTATTTAAATGGAGTACATTTGTTCTTTGTTGAAGAACTGTTGATTATATTGGATATGGAGGAGACTAGTCCTCTTGATATTAAACTAGTAAACTTTTAAATTCTGTTTATAAACCTCCTGTGGTTATTCCAGAGGTTTTTACAGTTCCTGATGTTATTTCTGATATGATTTCTAAGGAATGGAATAGGCCTGGTACTTCTTTTATTCATTCTTTAAGGTTTAAAAAATTGAATCCTTTGCCAGCAGTCAGATTGGAGTTTTGGGAAAAGATCCCAAAAGTTGATGGGGCTATCTCTACTTTTGCTAAACGTACTACTATTCCTACGGAAGATAGCAATTCTTTTAAAGATCCTTTAGATAGGAAACTTGAATCTTATCTAAGGAAAGCTTAATTATTTTCAGGTCTTCTTCTTAGGCCTGCAATTTCTTTGGCTGATGTTGCAGCTGCTTCAACTTTTTGGTTGGAAACTTTAGCACAACAAGTATCGGATCATGATTTGTCTAGCATTGTTAACTTGTTTCAACATGATAATAATTTCATTTGTGATGCCATTTTTTGAAATCATCAAAATTGATGTTAAATCTTTGTCTTTAGCTATTTTAGCTAGAAGAGCTTTGTGGCTTAAATCTTGGAATGCTGATATGACTTCTAAGTCCAGATTGCTATCTCTTTCTTTCCAAGGTAATAAATTATTTGGTTCACAGTTTGATTCAATAATTTCAATGGTCACTGGGGGGGAAGGGAGTTTTTTGCCTCAGGATAAATATCTAAGGGTAAATCTAAAGCTTCTAACCGTTTTTGTGCTTAAATAAGGAACAGAAACCTAATTTTTCCCCCAAGGAATCTGTTTCGAATTGGAAACCTTCTTCAAATTGGAATAAATCCAAGCTATTTAAGAGATCAAAGTCAGCCTCCAAGTCCACATGAAGGTGCAGCCCTTATTCCAGCTCAGCTGGTAGGGGGCAGATTAAGATTTTTCAAAGATGTTTGGATCAATGCGGTCCAAAAATCATTGGATTCAGAATATTGTCTCTTAGGGGTACAGAATAGGATTCAGAGTAAGAACGCCTGTGAGAAGATTTTTTTCTCTCACACATTCTAGCAAACCCAGTAAAGGCTCAGGCTTTCCTGAAGTTTGTTTCAGACCTGGAGTTATCTGGGGTAATCATGCCAGTTCTGTTTCAGGAACAGGGTCTGGGGTTTTATTTAAATCTATTCATTGTCCCAAAGAAAGAAAATTAATTCAGACCAGTTTTGGATCTAAAATATTTGAATCGATATGTAAGAGTACCAACTTTCAAAATGGTGACTATAAGGTCTATTCTGCCTTTTGTTCAGCAAGGGCATTATATGCTCACAATAGACTTACAGGATGCATATCTTCATATTCCGATTCATCCAGCTCGCTATCAGTTCCTGAGATTCTTTTTTCTAGACAAGCATTACCAATTTGTTGCTCTTCCTTTTTGGCCTAGCGACAGCTCTAAGAATCTTTTCAAAGGTTCTCGGTGTCCTACTCTCTGTTATCAGAGAGCGGGGTGTTGCAGTGTTTCCTTATTTGGACGATATCTTGGCACTTGCTCTGTCTTTACGTTTTGCAGAATTCCTCAGACAAAGGTAACCTTTTTAGGTTTCCAGTTAGATTCAGTGTCCATGACTTTGGGGCATATTTATCAAGGTCTGGCAGACCTGATCCGATACTGCGGATCAGGTCCGCCAGACCTCGCTGAATACAGGAGCAATATGCTCGCCGTATTCAGCATTGCACCAGCAGCTCACAAGAGCTGCTGGTGCAATGCCGCCCCCTGCAGACTCGCGGCCAATCTGCCAGCAGGGGGGTGCAATCAACCCGATCGAACTCGATCGGGTTGATTTCCGGCGATGTCTGTCCGCCTGCTCAGAGCAGGTGGACAGGTTATGGAGCAACGGTCTTTGTTACCGCTGCTTCATAACTTGTGTTTCTGGCGAGCCCTTCAAGCTCTGTACAGAGCTTGATAAATATGGGCCTTTTTCTCTAACAGACAAGAGGCGTTTGAAATTGGTTGCAGCCTGTCGAAACCTTCAGTCTCAGTCATTCCCTTCAGTAGCTTTGTGCATGGAAGTTTTAGGTCTCATGACTGCAGCATCGGACGCGATCCCCTTTGCTCATTTTCATATGAGACTTCTCCAGCTTTGTATGCTGAACCAATGGTGCAGGGATTATACAAGGATATCACAATTAATATCCTTAAATCCCAATGTTTGACTTTCTCTGACTTGGTGGTTAGATTACCATCGTATAATTCTAGGGGCCTCTTTCGTTCATCCAATCTGGACTGTGATCACAACAGATGCGAGTCTTTCAGGTTGGGGAGCTGTTTGGGGATCTCTGACAGCATAAGGGGTTTGGAAATCTCAAGAGGCGAGATTACCAATAAATATTTTGGAACTCCGTGCTATTCTCATGGCTCTTCAGTTTTGGCCTCTGTTGAAAAGAGAACAGTTCATTTGTTTTCAGACAGACAATATCACAACTGTGGCATATGTCAATCATCAGGGTGGGACTCACAGTCCTAAAGCTATGAAAGAAATATCTTGGATACTTGTTTGGGTGGAATCCAGCTCCTGTCTAATTTCTGCAGTTCATATCCCAGGTGTAGACAATTGGGAAGCGGATTATCTCAGCCATCAGACTTTAAATCCGGGAGAATGGCCTCTCCACCCAGATGTGTTTTTTCAAGTTGTTCAGATGTGGGGGCTTCCAGAAATAGATCTGATGGCATCTCATCTAAGCAAGAAACTTCCCAGGTACCTGTCCAGGTTCAGGGATCCTCAGGCGGAAGCAATGGATGCGTTGACACTTCCTTGGTGTTATCAACAAGCTTATATTTTCCCACCTCTAGTTCTTCTTCCAAGAGTGATCTCCAAAATCATCATGGAGCAATCATTTGTGCTGCTTTTGGCTCCAGCATGGCCTCACAGGTTTTGGTATGCGGATCTTGTTCTGCTGTCCAGTTGCCAACCTTGGCCACTTCCATTAAGGCCAGACTTTCTATCTCAAGGTCCGTTTTTCCATCAGGATCTCAAATCATTAAATTTAAAGGTATGGAAATTGAACGCTTAGTGCTTAGTCATAGAGGTTTTTCTGACTCCGTGATTAATACTATGTTGCAGGCTGTTTCTAGAAAGATTTATTATTGAGTTTGGAAGACTTACATTTCATGGTGTTCTTCTCATAAATTCTCTTGGCATTCTTTTAGAATTCCTAGAATTTTACAGTTTCTTCAGGATGGTTTGGATAAAGGTTTGTCTGCAAGTTTCTTGAAAGGACAAATCTCTGCTCTTTCTGTTTTATTTCACAGAAAGATTGCAAAACTTCCTGATATTCATTGTTTTGTGCAGGCTTTGGTTCGTAACAAGCCTGTCATTAAATCAATATCTCCTCCTTGGAGTCTTAATTTGGTTTTGAAGGCTTTACAGGCTCCTCCATTTGAGCCTATGGGCGCCATGTACTAAGGTGTCAAAATTTTCGCACAGACCGTATCGAATTAACCCGCCGGCATTCGCACCATACAGATAGAACTTCGTTACATGAATGTACTAAAAACCAAGCCGTAAAATTTTGCGTCTAATCTGTCTCGAAGACAATCAGATTATTGATAACTTTGAAGCTTCGCCCAGCATGAAAGAACAAAGTTACTAAGCAGTCTACGGTCTAATTGGTTTAGTTCTTAACCCACGTGATTATCTAGGTGTCATAATCATCATACAAGCGGCAACGTTAAGCTGCTGACATGTATAAGAATGTGCATTTCCCAGAAATCTTAGAATATTGTTTATTTACTTTTCGGTATTTACTTTGAGAAGATGGCATGCTCCGGAGATTCAGCTACTTCCAAGAAGACTCACAACCCTAACTTCTCGCATCAACAGAATGTTGTACTTCTTGATCTAGTACTCGAATACTATGATAATATTTATGGTAGTCGAGTCAAGCAAACCCCCGGTGCCCGTAAGAAGATTATTTGGGAAAAAAATAGTGATGCGGTGAGTGCTCAAGGGACAACGAAAAAAGATATTGAATCCTGCAAAAAAAGGTTCAATGATATCAAGCGTCAAACTAAATCCAAAATTGCCAAAGAAAAGCAATATGCACGTGGTACTGGAGGTGGACAACCTTATGTCGCAGATTTGACTGACTTCGAAATAAAAGTTCTACAGAGGCTTGGCACTGAGGTCATTGAGGGCATAACTGATGACTGTGATAGCAATATTCGAGGTATTTATAAATTAATATCCAAATTAATATTTATATTGTTTAATTGTCTGCACCAAAAATGTGTCTCTTACGTTAATGTTTTTTAAAAACATTATTAACCATTTTTTAATGTGCTATTTACTCATATTATCCATTTTTCTTCCTTCTCTTTCTATCTTTATTTAAAAAGCCGGAATGAAAATCTTAGCAGTCAGCACATTTTAGGTTCATCACCATGGATAGCGGTTGCTTATTGGAGGTTGACATTTAACCACCAATAAGCAATCATAACCCAGGTTCTCCACAAAAATTGGGCATGCTCCTATGCATCCTATTTATGCTTTTTAAAGAAACATAGCAAGAGAATGAATAAAAATAGATAATACGAGTAAATTAGAAAGTTGCTTAAAATTGCATGCCATATCTGAATCATGAAAGAAAAAAATTGTGATTAGTGTCCATTTAATCACACCAATGATAAATACATTTATCATTTCAATTAGAGTTACAGCTATATGAAACCCAAAAAATTTTCACCTAGATTTAGAGTTCTGCGTTATCCGTCCAAACCAGCGTTAGGGGCTCCTAACGCTGGTTTTGGCTGCCCGCTGGTATTTAGAGTCAGTCAGGAAAGGGTCTAACGCTGACTTTCCAGCCGCGACTTTTCCATAGAATCCTATCAGCCAATCGGAATTCGAGGGACGCCATCTTGGATGACGTCCCTTAAAGGAACCTTCATTCGTCGGGAGTTCGTCGTGGAGGAAGGATGTTCCGCGTCGGCGGGATGAAGATGGAGCCGGAAGAAAGAAGATGATAGAAGACTTCAGCCGGATGATGGACCTCTTCAGCCCCCGCTTGGATGAAGACTTCAGCCGGATGATGGACCTCTTCAGCCCCTGCTTGGATGAAGACTTCAGCCGGATGATGGACCTCTTCAGCTCCCGCTTGGATGAAGACATCGCCCGGATTGGATGAAGAATTCGGCTCGGCTGAGTGAAGACGACTCAAGGTAGGAAGATCTTCAGGGGGTTAGTGTTAAGTTTATTTAAGGGGGATTTGGGTTAGAGTAGGGGTATGTGGGTGGTGGGTTGTAATGTTGGGGGGGGTATTGTATGTTTTTTTTTACAGGCAAAAGAGCAGAATTCTTTGGGGCATGCCCCACAAAAGGCCCTTTTAAGGGCTGGTAAGGTAAAAGAGCTTTACAATTTTTATTGTAGAATAGGGTAGGGCATTTTTTTATTTTGGGGGTCTTTGTTATTTTATTAGGGGGCTTAGAGTAGGTGTAATTAGCTTAAAATTGTTGTAATATTTTTATAATGTTTGTAAATTATTTTTTTATTTTTTGTAACTTAGTTCTTTTTTTATTTTTTGTACTTTAGTTAGTGTATTTATTTGTAGGTATTTGTGTTTAATTTATTTAATGATAGTGTAGTGTTAGGTTTAATTGTAACTTAGGTTAGGATTTATTTTACTGGTAATTTGGTAATTATTTTAACTAGGTAGCTATTAAATAGTTATTAACTATTTAATAGCTATTGTACCTGGTTAAAATAAATACAAAGTTGCCTGTAAAATAAATATTAATCCTAAAATAGCTACAATATAATTATAATTTATATTGTAGCTATATTAGTGTTTATTTTACAGGTAAGTATTTAGCTTTAAATAGGAATAATTTAGTTAATAAGATTTATTTTATTTCGTTAGATGAAAATTATATTTAATTTAGGGGGGTGTTAGGGTTAGGGTTAAACTTAGCTTTAGGGGTTAATAAATTTATTAGAGTAGCGGTGAGGTCCGGTCGGCAGATTAGGGGTTAATAATTGTAGGTAGGTAGCGGCGACGTTGGGGGGGGGGGCAGATTAGGGGGTAATAAATATAATATAGGGGTCGGCGGGGGTTAGGGGCAGCAGATTAGGGGTTCATAGGGATAACATAGGTTGCGGCGGTGTACAGAGTGGCAGATTAGGGGTTAAAATAATATGCAGGGGTCCGCGATAGCGGGGGCGGCAGATTAGGGGTTATTAACATGTTAGGGTGTTAGTGCAGACATAGGAAGTGTTTCCCGATAGGAAACAATGGGGCTGCGTTAGGAGCTGAACGCTGCTTTTTTACAGGTGTTAGGTTTTTTTTCAGCTCAAACAGCCCCATTGTTTCCTATGGGGGAATCGTGCACGAGCACGTTTTTGAGGCTGGCCGCGTCCGTAAGCAACTCTGGTATCGAGAGTTGAAGTTGCGTTAAATATGCTATACGCTCCTTTTTTGGAGCCTAACGCAGCCATTCTGTGGACTCTCAATACCAGAGTTATTTTAAAGGTGCGGCCAGAAAAAAGCCAGCGTTAGATACACGGGTCGTTACCGACAAAACTCTAAATCTAGCCGTATGTATTTTGTGACTTGAAATATTTTTAAGGTTTTGAAATAATGTGACACAAAGACAAATCATATTGAACAAAGTTAACATTTATTACAAAACTTTGAAAAATTAAGAAACAAAAAAGCATTTGAAAGAAAAAAAAAATGAGGGTCCTCCTAGCCATGTATTCTTTGGACATTAAACTACTTTCTTGGAAAGTTTTGTTTCTTTTGGCCATCTTTTCTGCTAGAAGAGTTTCTGAATTATCCGCTCTCTCTTGTGATTCTCCTTTTCTGATTTTTCATCAGGATAAGGCAGTTTTGCAGACTTCATTTAAATTTTTACCTAAGCTTTTGAAATCGAACAACATTAATAGAGAAACTGAGGCCTATTTATCAAATGTCTGTCAAGCCTGATCGGACAGTGGGGATCAGGTCTAACAGACATCTCTGAATGCGGAGAGCAATACGCTCTACGTATTCAGCATTGCACCAGCAGCTCACAAGAGCTGCTGGTGCAACGCCGCCCCCTGCAGACTCGCGGCCAATTGGCCACCAGTAGGGAGGTGTCAATCAACCCGATCGTACTTGATCGGGTTGAATTGTGGTGATTCCTTTCTGCATCATCAGAGCAGGCAGTCAGGGTTATGGAGCAGCGGTCTTTAGAACGCTGTTCCATAACTTGTGTTTCTGGCAAGTCTGAAGACTCGCCAGAAACACGAGCCCTCAAGCTCCATCTGAAGCTTAATAAATGGGCCACATTGTTGTTCCTTCCTTGTGTCCTAATCCTAAGAATTCTTTGGAGAGATCTAAACATTCTTTGAATGTGGTGAGAGCTCTAAAATATTATGTTGAAGCTACTAAAGATTTCAGGAAGACTTCTAGTCTATTTGTTATCTTTTCTGGTTCTAGGAAAGGTCAGAAGTTTTCTGCCGTTTCTTTGGTTTCGTGGTTAAAACTTTTGATTCATCAAGCCTATTTGGAGTTGGGTCAAGCCCCGCCTCAGAGAATTACAGCTCATTCTACTAGATCAGTTTCCTCTTCCTGGGCTTTTACGAATGAAGCTTCTGTTGATCAGATTTGCAAAGCTGCTACTTGGTCTTCTTTGCATACATTTACTAAATTCTACCGTTTTGATGTATTTGCTTCTTCGGAAGCAGTTTTTGGTAGAAAAGTTCTTCAGGCAGCTGTTTCAGTTTGATTCTTCTGCTTTTGATTTAAGTTTTTTCCTTTTATTTATGAGAATAAACTTATATTTTGGGTTGTGGATTATTGTTTTCTGCAGAAAATGGCTGTTTTTATTTTTATCCCTCCCTCTCTAGTGCGTGGAGTTCCACATCTTGGGTATTGCTATCCCATACATCACTAGCTCATGGACTGTTGCCAATTACATGAAAGGAAATATAATTTATATAAGAACTTACCTGATAAATTCATTTCTTTCATATTGGCAAGAGTCTATGAGGCCTACCCTTTTTTTATGGTGGTTATGATTTTTTGAATAAAGCACAATTATTTCCAAATTCCTTTGTTGATGCTTTATTACTCCTTTCTTTATCACCCCACTTCTTGGCTATTCGTTAAACTGAATTGTGGGTTTGGTGAGGGGTGTATTTATAGGCATTTTGAGGTTTGGGAAACTTTGCCCCTCCTGGTAGGATTGTATATCCCATACGTCACTAGCTCATGGACTCTTGCCAATATGAAAGAAATTAATTTATCAGGTAAGTTCTTTCATAAATTATGTTTTTTTGTACTCATCAGGTTGTGTTCATTATGAGTTGAAAGTAAACTATTTTCACTCTTGTGCTAACCCAACAAATGCAAAAAGCTGAAGTTAGAATATTGCATGCGCATTTTCCTATTTCCCTATAGAAGTCAATAGAGAAAAAAAAAATGAAAAAAAAAAACAAAAAAACACCCCACTCTCGTGCAAACCCGATCACATATTCTCAATTGTGTTAACTCAATATAAAAACATGAATATTTCACTTTCCAATGTTCTTCACATAGCAGAATATTTTCTATTTATTCATAAATTCATATTTCTATCTGATGGTATTTTGGTACAATATATATATATATGGTACATATACTGTAAAACTTCCAGAGAAGAATAAGCACAGTCTTACAAATGTTTCAACCACCAGGGTGCACTTCCATATTAAGATAAACATTCCATTCCAAGAAAAGGCACTCACTGGTCTTATATCATAAAACGTAGCATTTATTGCATCAATGTAAAAAGGATATAACGTTTCTGTGTGCTCCAAACACCTTTTTTAAATGTCAAAATTCGGCTCAACAATATGAACATAAAAACAATATACCCCAAACACCTTTACCCGCCTTATATACCTTAAAATACTCTATCAACTGAACTGTAGCATCCCACTCCAGTGACGTCATCACGCACCAACTCCGGTGTGACGCGTCACAACTGGTGGGCGTGTATCGGGTCATCACGGTAACAAAGTGCCGTGAGTGACCCGATCGTATAATATGAAGCGGTAAGGCAGTGTCGCATAATCCTCAGTGACTACAATGGCATCCCATGCCAGGAGTTCACAAGATTAATGTGACCAATACGTTTAACGTTCCGGCCAGTACAAGTGATTATGGTTATATGGGATATCCATGAGTTATTATGTGGGACTCCTATACAAAGCTCATCATTAAATGACTCCCCATGACACACCACAACCACTGCTGAGGTCGCGAGGCTGCCCACCTGTACAAATAAATACAGTTTATACACTAGTTCTACACATAGATAAAAAAACAAGAAATAAAGAAAAGAAAATCTGTCATTTTTTAGTGCATTACACTACCTAGGGGGTTTAGAGTGTGAAATATATATGACCTGATTTTACTGGTTATAGAGGATGTAAATAGATTGGAGATGAAGATGAAATCTGAAATTGAGGCCACTAAGATGCAGAGTTACCATGTTACCCAGGAGTGGGTAACTAAACTTGATATCCTGGTTTCTAAATATAGGATTGACTTAATTGCTTTAAAAATTTAAAAAAACTGACGGTTGAGAGTGAATATAGGGATAAACGTATATATAGGTGGTTGTACGGTAAGGATGAGAACACCCAACAGAAATAGGCACAGAAATACATGCACGAGAAAAACTCTGAGCATTGTTGACAGCAGTGGGGGATTCCTCTGGGACCAACACACTTAAGCATGACACCAATGCTGCAGGGTTATCGGCCAAACTCCCGCTCGCCCCGGTAAATTTAAAAGGGTCAGACGACAGCATACCAGGTGAGGGGGATACAAATTGCAAAAAGCAACAGAAAAATAAGTAAACATCATATTTAACTTAAGAAGTAGGCCCCTTAGGGACATGGAGACCTCTGTATTGAACCGTAGACTGTCCTTCGTGCCTACCCCTAGAAATGACACATTCAACACTCTTGTCGATATACATAAGCTGCAGAGGCAGATAACGCTTAAAGAACATTTCAGGGACAGTACACCTAGGACAGTTTCTGTATTCAAAAAACCATGCGCTTTTGAACCTACGAAAACACATACATCCATAAAAAGCTTCACACAAATGCTATGTCATGACATCAAGCATATTCAACCCTATGTAACTTACCCTAACTTAAGTAAGGATGAGCAATTGGCCATTAAGAGTTTAAGTGAAGACAATAGTATTATCATTCGTCCAGCAAGCAAAGGGGGATCTATTGTCATACAAGATAACTCCAACTATAGGAAAGAGGCCTTAAGACAACTAGCTGACACCACAGTATATATTAAGAGGAAATCCAACAGGTTTAAAAAAGAGCATTGATGGATATCTTAAAAGGGGTTTTGAATCAGGTATATTAACTGAACAAGAGTTAGCATTTTTAAAAACAGATAACTCTAAGACACTGGTACTATATTTATTGCCTAAGGTACATAAGCCCCTTTTTGATCCCCCTGGTAGACGAATTGAGTCGGCCAGAGACTCCTTACTTTCCAGCCTAGCAATGTACATCAATTTCTTTCTACAGCCAGTGCCTAAGGGAACACCTGCATACCTACAGTATTCAACAAATTGAATCAGTATATTGAAGAATTAAAAAAAATTGCAAACTGGTGATATCCTGGTGACCTTAGATGTAGACAGCCAATAGACCTCCATCCCTCATGAGAGGTGTGTCAGGGCTGTCAGGTCCATGGTGACCAGGAATCCATTGTACTCAGGACCTCCTATTGAATTTCTCTGCAAGTTGTTAACAATTTGTTTGGAGAATAACTTTTTCAAATTTGAGGTAGATTTTATTTACAGATCTCTGGGATAGCCATGGGTTCTAATATGGCACCCACTTATGCAAATCTTTACATGGCATGGTATGAACAAGAGGCCGCACAGCCATTTACGCACCCCCACATCAGGTACTACACACGGTACATTGATGATGTGTTTCTGGTGTGGGGTGGCAATGCTGATGAGCTGGTTGAGTGGGTATCATGTTTGAATGCCATGGACTGTCCCATAAGATTTAAGTTAGAATACAGTGATTCTGTGATACATATTTTGGACCTCAATGTTTATAAAATTTATGTCTGTGATGGTTGCCATTTTGGAACATCTTTATATACGAAACCTATGGATCGTAACTCCTTATTGAAGGTCATGAGCTTCCATCCCAGGCATAAAAAATGAGGATCACCAACTCGCAACTAACAATATTAATCTGTAATAACAGTGAGGTACCCACTATGATGGCACAGCTTGCAGATATGGTAGATAAATTGGTGACCGGAGGCTATGAGAGAGAGTTGATTCACAACATTAAGGAACGGTTATTGAGTACCCCCATAGAAAGGGAGCTGAAGAAGAAAGCTAATCCCAGTGTGGAAACTCAACAGTTGAATTTTAAAACCACCTAAGCCCCCATACTTGGTGTTTTAACCAAATCAGTACAGCAAAACTGGTCTCTATTGGAGTCAGACCCAATCTTTCCATTCCAATGGATGAGACCACCAAGAATGGTGTACCAGAGAGCTGGAAATTTGAGGGATTTAGTGGTGAAGACGGACCCCATCCAGTGCTACCAAAAAGGCACTTGGCTGAAGACCTCCAAGAAGGGTTGCTTCACGTGTGGGAGTTGCATAATGTGTAACAGCATGTTGAGGGGCCAATCGTTCCAACACCCACATAGCAACAAGCAATACACAATTCGCCACAGGCTGACATGCACAAGTACGCATGTTGTGTATATGCTCATTTGGCCGTGCTCTTTGGTATACATTGGGAAGACGGTCACGTCCTTCAGGGACAGCATGGCAAATACTTGGTGTGCCATCTGGGAGGCTTTGGATAAGGGCGACTCGAAACACCAAGTGGCACACCACTTTGCACTGGCTAGAAGTGGTAATAGGGCGAAAAGGCTACTCCAATTAGAGAACAAGTTGATACACATGTTGGGCACACTGGTACTGAGGGGACTTAATAGCTTTCTGGACTTTTGGCCATTTTAGACTAAATAAACAGCACTGGGTTGGTAAGATCAACGCTTGGATAAGAAAGAAAGAAGCAACAACCTGTTAAGTTCCACATGAATGTTAGTTCTAGTGGGTATTATTATTATCAGGTATTTGTAGAGCGCCAACAGATTCTGCAGCGCTGTAAACATAGTCGGTATACAGGATAGATTTTGAAGGGATCAAGTAAGTAGAGGGCCCTGCCGAGAGGTTCACTCTTGTAGTCGGCTCTTATGAAGTGATCTGTAAACAGCTGGGCCCATAGGCTTACATTCTAAGGGGTACAAGGGGAAAAGGAAAGGTTAGTGTTAGTTGTATGCATCCCTGAATAGTAGAGTTTTTAGGGAGTGCTTGAAGCAGTTAAAACTAGGGGAGAGTCTTATGGAGCGAGGCAGGAAATTCCACAAGATGGGGGCCAGTCCTGTAAATGGGAGTGTGATGGAGAAGTCCTGTAAACAGGAATGTGAGGAAGTAACAAGAGAGGAGGAGATCCTGAGCTGATCGAAGGGGATGGGAGGGAGAGTATCTAGAGACAAGTTCTGAGATGTAGGGGGGAGCAGTGCAGTTGAGAGCTTTATATGTCAGAGTGAGGATTTTATGTTTAATTCTAGAGGCAAGAGGAAGCCAGTGAAGGGATTGGCAGAGAGGTGCAGCAGATGACGAGTGACCAGTAAGGAAGATGAGCCTGGCAGAGGCATTCATAATGGATTGTAAAGGAGCTATGCGGCAGCTAGGTAGACCAGAGAAGACGGAGTTGCAGTAGTCGAGGCGGGAAAGGATGACAGAGTGGATTAAAATCTTAGTTGTATCTTGTGTAAGGAAATGTCTAATTTTAGCAATGTTTTAAGGTGGAAGTGGCAGGCTTTAGCCAAGGACTGAATGTGAGGAGTGAAGGAAAGATCTGAGTCAAGTGTGACCCCAAGACATCGGGCATGCGGGGTAGGGGTAATGATGGAATTATCAAAAGTTATAGAAATTTTGGGGGTGGAGACATTGAAAGAAGGGGGAAAAATAAGGAGGAGAGATTTAGTTTAAGGTAGTGAGAGGACATCCAAGATGAGATGTGAGAAAGACAGTTAGTGACACGGGTTAGTAAGGAAGGAGGTAGGTCTGGTGCAGAGAGGTAGATTTGGGTGTCATCGGCATACAAATGGTATTAAAACCCATGGGACTTTATTAAGGAACCTAGTGATGACTTGTAGATTGAAAAGAGAAGGGGACCAAGGACAGAGCCTTGAGGTACCCCAACAGAAAGTGGTAACGGGGCAGAGAATGCTCCGTAGAAGGCTACACTAAATGTAAGCTTAGTCAGATAGGAAGAGAACCACAAGAGAGCTGTGTCACAGATGCCGAAGGATTGGAGGGTTTGGAGCAGAAGAGGGTGGTCAACAGTGTCAAAGGCTGCAGACAGGTCAAGGAGGATAAGCAGAGAGAAGTGGCCTTTGGATTTTGCTGTAAGTAGGTCATTGGTAACCTTGGCAATTGCTGTCTCTGTAGAGTGATGGTAACGAAATACAGATTGCAGTGGCTCAAGAAGAGATTTTAGTTTAAGGAAGTGGGATAGACGTGCGTAAACTAGATTTTCAAGGAGCTTTGAGGCAAGAGGGAGTAGGGAAATAGGGCGGTAGTTGGAAGGGGAGGTTGGATCGAGGGAAGGTTTTTTGGGTATAGGTGTGCCCAGTGCATGTTTTAGAGATGAGGGAAATATACCAGTGCTGAGGGAGAGGTTGAAAATGTGTGTGAGTATGGGAGTGAGTGTAGAAGAGAGGGAGGGGAGTAGCTGTTAGGGGATGGGGTCAAGGGGACAGGTAGTGAGGTGGGAGGACAGTATAAGGTCAGAAACTCCATCCTCGTTAACAGGGGCAAAAGGGCTTCATTTTTAGATATTTGGGTTTTGGGTGATTGTGAGCTTTTGAGGGGGTGCGAGATTGGAAGTATGTTGAGATCTGATTTCACTTCTGATGGAGTCAATTTTGTTGTTGAAGTGGCTGGCAAAATCTTGAGCTGAGAGAGAGGTTGTGTTAGGAGGTGGGGGTGGGCGGAGAAGAGTGTTGAACATGGAGAACAGGCGTTTAGGGTTAGAGGGAAGAGTAGAGATGAGATTAGAGAAATATTGTTGCTTATAAAGATTAAGGGCAGAATAGTAGGAGTTCAGGATGAACTTGTACAGAAGAAAGTCAGCTGAACTCCGAGATTTCCTCCAGTGTCGCTCAGCAGTACGGGAGCATCTGCGTAGGTATCGTGTCAGAGGAGTATGCCAGGGCTGAGGATGAGAGTGTGGTTTCTGAGCTAAGGTTGGAGGGGCCAGAGTGTCAATGACCGATGTAAGGGTGGAATTATACTGGCTGATAGATTGGTCAGGGCAGGAAAAGGAGGTGATGGATGAGAGGAGATATTTGAGAGAGCTAGCGAGCTGATGCAGATCTAGTGACTTAGTGCTTCTGTGAAGTTTGGTGTGAGGGGTAGAGGGAGGGGGAGTTGTAGGTAGGGAAGTGATGTTGCAAGTTAGGAGATGATGGTCAGAGAGAGGAAAAGGGGAGTTTGTTAAATTTGAAAGAGTGCATCGATAGGTGAAAGTCAGATGAAGGGAATGACCATCTTTGTGAGTGGGAGAGTCAGTCCATTGTGACAGGCCAAAAGAGGAAGTCAGTGGAAGAAGTTGTTTAGCAGAGGAGACAGTGGGATTGCCAAAAGGGATGTTAAAGTCTCCAAGAATGAGGGCAGGGGTGTCTGAGGAAAGGAAATAAGGAAGCCAGGCAGCAAAGTGATCTAAAAATTGAGTTGGGGAGCCAGGGAGGCAGTATATGACGGCAACACGTATAGAGAGGGGAGAGAATAACCGAATCATGTGTACTTCAAATGAAGAAAATGTGAGTGAAGAGAAGGGCTGTATTTGTTGGAAGACGAGAGGAAAGTAAAATACCAACACCACCTCCTTGTCTATTGCCAGACCTAGGAGTGTGGCTGAAATGGAGACCCCCATGTGACAGTGCACCAGTGGATGCTGTGTCTGAAGCAAAGAGCCAGGTTTCTGTAAGAGCCAGAAGGTTAAGAGAGTGGGAGATAAAGAGATCATGGATAGATGTGAGCTTGTTGCAAACAGAGCGAGAGTTCCAGAGTGCACAAGTGAAGGGGGAGGTGGTTTTAGATGTAAGAGGAATGTGATTAAGGTTACCAGAGTTTAGTTTATGAAGTCTATTAAAAGGCACACAAGGATGTGAAAGGTTAGGAGGTTGTGAGGGACCAGGATTAGGGGAGATGTTGCCAGCAGCTAGTATGAGCAAGAGGGAGAGTGACATGAGATAAGAAGCAGATTTGCCGTAATGAGACTGTTTTTTGGCTGAAGTGCAGGGGGGAGAGAGAGTGTTTAGGAATAGGTAAAGTTCATGAGTACAAAAGTAAGGTGAGTATAAGAGAGATGGGCTAATGAACAGTGCAGGTGGAGAGGGAGAAGGAGTAATTGAGTAATGTAGTTTGTTATAGAGACAAGAGGTAGCAAAAAGGAAGATGAAGATATTGAGCATTATTATGAAAGTGGGAACGAAGTAAGCACATAAGACACAGTGTTATAGCAGCACTTGCAAAAGGATACAGTGAGATACATAAAACACAGTATTACAAGAGTACTTGCCTTGTGTCTTGCCCCTTGCCCAATCCTTGTTCAATTCTTGTATAATTCTTAAAAATTAGTGCCTCACTTATAAAATGTTCACTTTGAAAATGTGAACATATGCTATTGTTAAAAAGTACACTGCCCTGTAGGCAATGCACACCCCTGTGCAAAGCAAATCCCCAAACTAGTGTGAAATATATGCAGGGAGGGCAGTCAGCTGAGTCCACTAAATTTAGTTGATTGCTAATCAAAGACAGTTGGTAAGGTCAATTGGAATGTTATATTCTGGTCAGGGTGAGATGAGTTAAGTAAACAGACAATAAAATTTGGAGGGGGTTAAAACTGTGACATAAGACAACTATAAATTTTAGAGTTACAGCAAGTATTGATAAGGATTTAGCATCACATGGAAATTAACTAGTGGGTACCCATGGGTTTCTACTTATACTCTTTTAGGCTATGAAGGAATAGTGATGTGAATTTTAAACATAAGTATTCGACAGCCACTACAATTTCTGTGTGATACACTAAAAAATTACAAATTTTCTTTTCTTTATTTGTTGCTTTTAGATCTATGTGTATTAATGTGATGATTCAAAAGATAATCAATAAGTAAAAAGTTCATATAAGGATATGTGTATTCTTGTTGAGACTTCTGTGACTCTTGTGACTCTTTGTATCCTTGGAGTTTCTCAAAGAAAAGGAGAAAGAAATATCAACATAGTGTAATTCTGTGATGATTATCAGAAATGTGTCAAGCTTGTGGCCAAATGCCTACTCACATGTACTAGAGCTTACGACCAAGCTCAGGGAAATGCGCACACCCACTTTATACTGATGGGTAAACAGTACTCTCACGGCAATGCAATATATAAAAGATTTATTTAAAATGCAGTAAAAAAGCGTCACAAATGCTATACAAAACACCTTACTCAGAGGTTAATAGAGCCATATATATGGATATTTGCTCATAAAAGTCAACTCCACTGCAGGATGTAAGTGGATTCAGGCAGCAGAAACTTAACCGCTGCACAGATCAACCTGACCCCAGAAGGGAGTGGCTCCTCCTACCAGTGTATCAGCAAGTGTACAGACGCACAGGAGAGTAAAAGTTCTAAAAGTTCCGACGATCGTTTCGCTTAACAAGCTTTTTCAAGGAGATGAAGTGCGCATGTCCGTGTAGCCTTATATACCGGTCTTTGAATTTAGAACGGATATCCGGATTCTTCTATTGCCATTTTGGAAGAGGGCATAAATGTCCTCCAATCTGTTAGTCATCTTGTGTAGATTTGATATATACTTACAGTCATTAAGGAAAATGCTACCACATTCACAAATACATACTAATATATTGCATTACATTGTGGAGAATATACCAATTATGATATAACTATATTGCGTCTTTACAGTCATACATAATTTCCCAATTTTGCTAAATAGTACCATCTATATCTGGCTATATTTGAAACATCTTTATCGTCTATTCCTTTAACCTTTCATGGAAATAGGCCTTTTTATTCTTATTTTAATGTATGTAAACTTTTAGATGGGTACATGAGTAGAAAGTAACATTCTTACTTATTATCATGTAATAGAGGATAGATCTGGGATTTGTAATAACTGTATTATATTGTTTGGATATGCATTCTGCGCTAGTGAAACCAAGTTTACATACATTAAAATAAGAATAAAAAGGCCTATTTCCATGAAAGGTTAAAGGAATAGACGATAAAGATGTTTCAAATATAGCCAGATATAGATGGTACTATTTAGCAAAATTGGGAAATTATGTATGACTGTAAAGACGCAATATAGTTATATCATAATTGGTATATTCTCCACAATGTAATGCAATATATTAGTATGTATTTGTGAATGTGGTAGCATTTTCCTTAATGACTAAGTATATATCAAATCTACACAAGATGACTAACAGATTGGAGGACATTTATGCCCTCTTCCAAAATGGCAATAGAAGAATCCGGATATCCGTTCTAAATTCAAAGACCGGTATATAAGGCTACACGGACATGCGCACTTCATCTCCTTGAAAAAGCTTGTTAAGCGAAACGATCGTCAGAACTTTTAGAACTTTTACTCTCCTGTGCGTCTGTACACTTGCTGATACACTGGTAGGAGGAGCCACTCCCATCTGGGGTCAGGTTGATCTGTGCAGCGGTTAAGTTTCTGCTGCCTGAATCCACTTACATCCTGCAGTGGAGTTGACTTTTATGAGCAAATATCCATATATATGGCTCTATTAACCTCTGAGTAAGGTGTTTTGTATAGCATTTATGACGCTTTTTTACTGCATTTTAAATAAATCTTTTATATATTGCATTGCCGCGAGAGTACTGTTTACCCATCAGTATAAAGTGGGTGTGCGCATTTCCCTGAGCTTGGTCGTACGCTCTAGTACATGTGAGTAGGCATTTGGCCACAAGCTTGACACATTTCTGATAATCATCACAGAATTACACTATGGTGCTATTTCTTTCTCCTTTTCTTTGAGAAACTCCAAGGATACAAAGAGTCACAAGAGTCACAGAAGTCTCAACAAGAATACACATATCCTAATATGAACCTTTTACTTATTGATTCTCTTTTGAATCATCACATTTATTTTCACTTTTGTTTTGGTTTGTGATGTTTGGTATATTTTTATTATCACTTGTTGTTTTGTATTATACCTTGTATTTAAGTGCTCAATTTTTAAAGTAATAAGAATACCGCTATATATTGATATAAAGGGTATATAGGTTTATGACAGCACAGATTATTTAGCAAATTGTTACTGCACGTAAGATTTCTAATACCGTTTCCTTACGGTCTCACTATTGCACTAGTTTATAATATTTTGCATTTAGTTGCTTAAGTATAAAGCAATAAGAATCTTGTTATATAATGTTATAAAATACACATATGATTTCAGTGGCATTCAATTGTTATTGCACAATTTTGTAAAAACCGACAATACGCGGTTTCACTATCACATAGATTTAATTTTATTTTTTCGTAAGAGATTCAAACAGCACCACTATTAGCAATTAAGGATATATACATATCCACACAGTGCCTCCACTCTGTTTAATTGATTGCTTAATATAGTTGTATTTAGATTATCGACTATTTTGGAAAAAAAAAACCTTTTTTTGTACATAATGACACTATTTAATAGCAGATGCAATATGACATCGTGCGCTGACGATTTCTTTGATAATAATGATACAACAAATGAATCCCTTGAGGGTTTATTAAGCGAAGTTGAGAAGTATATGACTAAGGAAACAAAATATAATTTGGAAATTGTCACCTTAGAAAAGTATTTGAAAGAACAGATTACCCCAAGGGGACTAAGAATTTTCAAAAATCCCACTTTTGGCCAAGATAATTTGATGTTTATGACAAAATGGAATCACATCTTAGAGGATTGTACAAAAAAGTTAATGGGTTTAATTATTAATGAAAGGAAGAAACTCCTAGAGGAAGTTCATGAGGAAATCAATGTACTAGAACAGAAAGTAATTCCACATATGAATAACACCAAATATGAGAACCTTTCCAATACAATAATGGAGAATATTGATTCTTTGAAAAAAGAAATTAAAAATACTAAGAGAAAGAAATACATCAGAGACTATGAGGATTATAAGGAAAGGAAGGAAAGGAATTATAAAGTTAAAAACATAAGGGCAAATATGTATAATACTAGCAATAACAAAAGCAATAACAAAAACAATAATAAGATGACTAAAAAACAAAAGGACAAAGAATATGGGTATACACATCAGAATTTAGACAAAGGCAATAGGATGCACCAAAACAGCAATAGCTCATTTGCACATAGAGAGAGGGAGCAATATTACACACATAGAAATGATGATAATTCACAGGTGGGATATAGACATACTGATTTTCAGCATGACACTAGAAATTACACATATCAACATAATAGGGGTAACTATCAAAGACCAGAGCAACAAAGAAGCGAAGATTATGATTGGCAACAACAAAGAATCCATTTAGGAAACAAAAAGCACAATATCATAATGAAACCAACACATATAATAGATTTGAGGGGCTGAATAGATGTGACTCAGGTGATGAGGAGGTTTTTTTAGAAACCGGAAAGAGAAGATACACACACACAGACTCAGACCTGTTTAACAAGAGAAGAAGGAACATGGACAGAGTAGACTATTAAAAAGAAAACTATGTAGTATCAGGAAAAATGATATCATTGAAAAGGGTAACACGAGTACCACACATAAAGGGATCTTCAATTTGTCAAGTGTGAGACTATCAGAAGCACAAACATCAGTTTTAGGAAGGGGACTAAATTTTGCCCCAAGTTATAGAATTAATAAATTTGATACATATATAGGAATACAGAAATTCATACGCAACTTGTGCATTAAAAAATATTTCGCAAATAGCCCGATTATAAGAAATAATTCCCTAGAACCAAATACATATAGACATGTAGAAATAAGTAAAAAATCTACATTTAATCCGACCCAATATAAATCAGCCCCCATGGAGACTTTTTTAGAGTTGGTCCATAGGGATATAAAAAATCTTAGAATGGACTACAAATCAAACTTAACTAGGGTAGAACAAATGGCATTAGATCAATTGAAAAACGATGATAGAATCATAATTAAGCCCGCGGATAAGGGCGGAGGCACAGTCATAATGGACAAAGTGAAGTATGATGAAGAATGCCTTAGACAACTAAATGATATCAACACCTATAAAAAACTAAGCTCTAGTCCTATATTTGCTTTTAAAAGAAGACTAGAGAAATACCTAAATGATGGGCTTAGGGAAAATATCTTAAATAAAAAGGAATATTCTTATATATACAATCCATTTCCGAAAACACCAACTTTTTATGTACTCCCGAAGATCCACACGGATTTATGTAATCCCCCAGGGAGACCAATCGTGTTGGGTGTTAATTCCCTAACCAGTAACCTTTCAGCCTATATAGACCAACACTTACAAAGCTATGTGAAAAGTACCAAATCCTATTTAAAAGACACCATAAGCATATTGAATCATCTGGAGAGCATAAAGTGGAACAAAGATTGGTGGCTAGTCACAAGTGACGTCACATCCCTGTACACTATTATAAATAAGGATCTTGGTATTACATCAGTTAAAATGATTCTGGAAAAGGATAAAACCTTGAATAGCAAGCAACTAGAATTCATTTTGGAAGGCATTAAGATCATACTGGAAACCAACTATTTCTATTTTAATAAAACATTATTTGCAGACCAGTGGCACGGCGATGGGCACCAGATTTGCGCTCAGTTATGCCAATCTTTATATGGCCAACTGGGAAAATAATTACATCTACAATTCCCCCTGGGCGCAATATATGAATATGAATTATTAAAGTATAAGAACCACAATACACAAGGTAACAAGAGAGAAAATACTAACATAGCTAACAGATTAATTTTCCAGCACAGTACACAAAAGTAATGAGTTAAGAAATATTATTCATAGACATTGGGGCATCCTTACAAGAGATTAAGGATTAACAGAATTCCTTGGGGAAGGCCCAAATATTCTGTTTAAGAAGGTACCAAATTTAAAATTACAGTTATCACATGGAAATAACAAGAAGAATAAACAGAGTGTAATATCTGCCAAGAACTGGCTGCCCACTCTACAGGTAGGGTTTAGAAAATGTCAATTTTGCAATGCATGTCAGAGAATGAAAAAAACATCAAAGTTATGCAATAAGTTCTATTCAACAGATAATAAAAAAGTTTATGAGATAAATCAATTCATTACTTGCAATAGCAAGAATGTAGTTTATCTACTACGTTGCTCATGCAATTTAATCTATATAGGTCGCACCTCTAGGCTCTTAAAAACAAGATTAAATTAACACATTTATAATATCGAGAAGGGTTACCAAAATCACACACTGTCAGCACATTTTGATAGGGTACACAGAAGGAAGGTTAGTGATTTAGAATTCCTAGGGATAAGAAAAATTGAACAAGATTGGAGGGGTGGTGACATACAGAATCAACTAGGACGCTTAGAAATGAAATGGATACACACTATGGATACTTTTATACCTAATGGTTTAAACAAAGATTTTGAATTACATCACTTCTTGCAATATTAATTTCTATCTAAATCTCAATGATAATATCATACGACATCCTAAACTTAGGTGATATCCATTCCTATCTTAGTAAAAATAATAAATAAAAGATGTTATAACTTGGGGCAGAAATATATATAAAAAATATAATATAAAATCAATGCGGGATAGAAGCAGGTAGTAAGATGAACTATTGACTATAGATAGTCTAAATCACTAATAATTGATGTAAATAATTAATTGTAGACTATTAGATGGGTACATGAGTAGAAAGTAACATTCTTACTTATTATCATGTAATAGAGGATAGATCTGGGATTTGTAATAACTGTATTATATTGTTTGGATATGCATTCTTTGCTAGCGAAACCAAGTTTACATACATTAAAATAAGAATAAAAAGGCCTATCTCCATGAAAGGTTAAAGGAATAGACGATAAAGATGTTTCATATATAGCCAGATATAGATGGTACTATTTAGCAAAATTGGGAAATTATGTATGACTGTAAAGACGCAATATAGTTATATCATAATTGGTATATTCTCCATAATGTAATGCAATATATTAGTATGTATTTGTGAATGTGGTAGCATGTTCCTTAATGACTGTAAGTATATATCAAATCTATACAAGATGACTAACAGATTGGAGGACATTTATGCCCTCTTCCAAAATGGCAATAGAAGAATCCGGATATCCGTTCTAAATTCAAAGACCGGTATATAAGGCTACACGGACATGCACACTTCATCTCCTTGAAAAAGCTTGTTAAGTGAAACGATCGTCGGAACTTTTAGAACTTTTACTCTCCTGTGCGTCTGTACACTTGCTGATACACTGGTAGGAGGAGCCACTCCCATCTGGGGTCAGGTTGATCTGTGCAGCGGTTAAGTTTCTGCTGCCTGAATCCACTTACATCCTGCAGTGGAGTTGACTTTTATGAGCAAATATCCATATATATGGCTCTATTAACCTCTGAGTAAGGTGTTTTGTATAGCATTTGTGACGCTTTTTTACTGCATTTTAAATAAATCTTTTATATATTGCATTGCCGTGAGAGTACTGTTTACCCATCAGTATAAAGTGGGTGTGCGCATTTCCCTGAGCTTGGTCGTAAGCTCTAGTACATGTGAGTAGGCATTTGGCCACAAGCTTGACACATTTCTGATAATCATCACAGAATTACACTATGTTGATATTTCTTTCTCCTTTTCTTTGAGAAACTCCAAGGATACAAAGAGTCACAAGAGTCACAGAAGTCTCAACAAGAATACACATATCCTCTTTTGAATCATCACATTTATTTTCACTTTTGTTTTGGTTTGTGATGTTTGGTATATTTTTATTAGATCTATGTGTATTACTTTGTATAGGGGTCCCACATAATAACTCACGGATATCCCATAATACCATAATCACTTGTACTGGACGGTACGTTAAACATATTGGTCACATTAATCTTGTGAACTCCTGGCATGGAATGCCATTGTAGTCACTGAGGATTATGTGACACTGCCTTACCGCTTCATATTATACTATCGGGTCACTTACGACACTTTGTTTATTTCAGAAAAAATGTATAACAGGAGCACCAGGTATAAGGATAAAACATTAAACTTTATTTGAATACAAAGGGTGTCATAACCCCTGGGTAAGAACATACAAATATAATAGTCAAACAGATGAAAAAAGGCTGACCGGTTTCGGCTGTTGCCTTACTCCTAGCCTGCTTAAAACTGTCTAGCAGTTCCCTGATTTAAAAACCATCATCTGAAATTCTATTGGTTTAGGAACTCACACCCCTATTAGTATTCCCCTCAGCTTGAATCAATCAACCCTCGTTCAATTACGGCTAAATTTTTATTACCTTTAGTTTTTTAGTTTTTTAATTTTTATTATTATTATTAACCTTTTACTTCTAACCTTCTACTTGTCGCTTGTATTAAGAAAAAGGACAAAAAATCTAATTAGTATTCACTGCACACATATTTAGGATTTCAATCTTGAACCCTATCTGCTCTTATATCTGTATCGATATGTTGAAATCTATTTGTGTGAATATATTTCTAGTTGTTACTCTGTCATTTTACCAAGTCGTGCTGCAGAATGCCATTTATCACGGCAGTACCCTGATCACCATAAGGTATATTCATTATCATATTATGCTCCTACCTTATAGCGGCTCCTATTAGGTGTAATCGTCTAAACTGCCCTAAGCCATTAAGAAGACAAACGTGCTGTGCTTCAAATTTTGCACTTGATCGTTGTCTCCAGTGAACTACTGGTCTCTGTTTACATAGTCCTAATTGGTCGGGTAGCGTGTGCATTAGCCAATCAAATGCAAACCTGTCAAAACACAGCACAGTGCGTAAAGACTTACCCACCGTGTCTATCAGCTGTTCAAGCCATAGTAACCTCCCACTGTTAGTGCTGTCTGCACGTTAACACAATTCAATAGGACTGTGGGCTGTGTGGTCACTCTCTGTACTGTGCATTCAATGTGCTGCACCCAAAAACATAAGCAAAAAAAGGATAAGCAAAAAAGGGGATAAGCAAAAAAGGGGGAGGGGGGCAGCTAACAAACTGGCCAATAGGCACCAATCTGAATTATGTGGGATAATTAGGATCATATTACCCTAGCTACAAAGCGATCATACGCTAAATATGCTAAGTTGGAAGAATCCAAAGATTGTGTGTACTATACTCTTACTTTAATAATTAAGTTCGCTATACATAGTCCCAAAAGAGAGATTCTCCCACTTTATCTGCTACACATCTATTATCGTTCAGGTAAATTTGGGTGCTTGCTGTCATTAGACTGGGGTGTTCTGTATTTTACCATGTATTTATTTGTGAGCTAATGGACTTGTGTGGGCTGGCGTAAAAAATGTGTTTACATATTGTGTGTATTATGCCCTAAAAAGCCCTCTGATGTAGTTGAATTAGCTGGTTTATGTTAGTCCCAAATAAATGTAAAATATTACCAAAAATTAATAAGATCGAATTCCGAGTTGAGGCCGTCTGGAACTCTCGTTTTTAAACGAAAAATCCAGAAGGCCTCTCTTTCACCCAATTTTCGGGTCCTGTCACCCCCTTATGTCTGGACTGGTACTTTCTCTATAATGGTCCAAGAAAAGAATGAATTATCTTTATTGTGTATAATAGAGAAATTATTAATAAGTGGCATTGTAAGAACCCCAGCCTTGATATCCGCTAGATGTTCTTTTATCCTAACCCTAGCTTCCCTTGTCGTGAGGCCTACATATTGGAGGGCACAATGGGTGCACAAAATCAAATACACTACAAAAGTAGACCTACAATTGAGGCATAATTTCTTCTGAAAATGTTCTCCAGTGGCCAGGGAGCTAAAGGAGTCCCCTATAGTTACTCTTTCACAGGCTTTGCAGGATAAATGGTTACACCTATAGGTACCATTTAATCTCAACCAGGAGGACCCATCTGTCTGTTCTTTCCTTTTTCTCGTGGGTGCAATCATATTGCCTATTGTTCTGTTTCTTTTGTAAGTGCACCTAATGCCTTCAGTTACTGTCTCTTTAAGAGCATCATCAGCTGACAGTAGATGGTAATTATTTCTAATTATCTGGCATATCTGTGTGTATTGCTGAGAGTATTCTGTCGTGAATGTGATTTTCTTGTCTGCATTCTCTTTTGTCCCTTCTTTGTGTTTTGTATTTTTCTGTTTCAAAAGATCAACTCTGTTGACCTTAGTAACGGAATTCCTCTCTTTTGTAATAATTGACCTTGGATAACCTCTCTCAAGGAATCTAACCGACAGTTCATCAGCCTGTTTCTCATATGTACTAAGATTAGTACAGTTCCTTTTCAGGCAAATGAACTGTCCTCTTGCTACACCCCTAAACACCCTCCTTGGGGGGCAACTTGAGGCGTGCAGCAAAGAGTTCCCTGTAATCGGCTTTCAATAGGTTTCTGTAGTGATCTTCTGACCTGTTTTTCCCTTTAGTGTGATGTCCAGAAAATTAACTGTATGTTCTTGTATCTCAGAGGTAAAGCTAATGCCTACAGTGTTGTGGTTTAGTCCCTCTACAAACCTCTCTAGATCATTAAGGGAGCTTTGCCAAATGAAAAGGAGGTCGTCAATGAAACGCCTGTACCACACTATCTCCTGTCTGAACAGGTTACGTTCCCCAAAGACGTGGGAGAGCTCCCACCAACCCATAAAATAATGGCGTAGGAGGGGGCAAATTTGGCCCCCATCGCTGTCCCACACCTCTGGAGAAAGAACTCACCCTCAAACAGGAAATAATTATGGGTCAGGAGAAATCTGGTCACCCTCAATATATAGTCTGTAAAATCCTGATCATCTGCATATTTTTTAGATAGAAAAATTCTAGAGCTTCCAGGCCCTTCTCATGGGGTATGGTGGAATACAGGGATCTTACATCCACTGTCAGCCATTTGAAGTTACTCTGCCAAGTCATTTTAGAAAGTAAATTCAGTACATGCTTAGTATCAGACAGGTAACTCCAAAGGGTACTCACCATAGGTTGCAGAATGTCATCTAGCCATTCCGACAGGTGCTCCAAAAGGGAGCCAATTCCACTAACAATTGGTCTCCCTTGGACGTTTTCTACGGACTTGTGAATTTTAGGTAGATGATTAAACTCAGGAATGGCTGGGTTTTGCACCAGAAGATAGTCCTTTGTTTCTTGGTCAATATAACCCATCTCTACCCCATCGTCCATAAGGGAGACCAACTGCCTCTGAAATTGGCGTGTTGGATCCTGTAACAACACTTCATAATCCTGTTCTATTCTCAACTGCCTTAAAGCCTCCTGAATGAAGTCCTCCCTATCAAGGACCACAATTGCTCCGCCCTTGTCCGCTGATCTGATTACAAGATTATTGTTATTTCTTAGACTTTCTAAGGCTATTTTTTGTTTTCGTGTGACATTAGACTTTTGGCCCCTCTGTGTGACATATTGAAGTTTAACTAGATCGCTTTCAACCCGTTTCTGGAATTTCTCCAATAGAGGACCCCTGCTTTGAATGGGATAGAACAAAGATTTGTTCTTTAGTAGTGCAGTTGTCACCCGCCTACTTTCTTCCATTACTTCCTCTCCTTGGAGAGATTCCAGAACCCTTACATCACAAAGTTCTTGAAAATTCAGATCAGTAGTAAGGTGATGTTCTAGATCAAAGCTATCAACAGAACTTGGATTCTCATTAATTTCACGTTGATCCTGGGTCTTGAAATTTTTTCTCAATGTTAGATTGCAAATCATTTTATTGACGTCCAAAAGAGTCCTGAACAGATTAAAGTCTGCAGATGGAACAAATGTTAAACCTAAACTCAGCACTTCAAGTTCAGATTTATTTAGAACATAACTCGATAGGTTTAAAACATTCAATCCCTGTAGTTTCCCCTCCTCTGGCCTCTCCTTTGGGGGTATCATCTCTGCTCTCTCGGTTGTTGCTGTTGTTCTGCGTTTCCTCTTCCCCCCCTTCTAGTGCTTTTGGGGGTACCTGAAAAACCTGTTCCAATTGGGATTTTTCAGTTTCTCCTATATATCTTCGTGCCCCTCCTGCCTGAGAGGGCTCCTCTCTATAGTGTGAAGAGGAGGGTACTGTTTCAAAGTCTCTGTTCTTCAGAATTGGGGGTAGTCTATTTGGTCCCTCCTTTGGTCTTACCGAGGTTTCGTGAGCCCCCAAATCCTCTCCTCCTGAGGAAGAACCTTTGTCCCAGGATTCTCCTTCACTCTCCTGGAAGTTTACACATCTACTTCTGTTTCCTCTGGATCTGTTTCCTCCCCTTCTTCTGTTATAATAGGGGACTGATTTGTTCTGTTCCTTCCTTAGGGCAAAACGATCCCTCCTATTCCAGATGTAGACTCTATTCAAATTGTAATCTTGTAAGTCTCTTAAGTACTTTGTACTTTTTTGCTTATCCCCTTTTTTGCTTATCCTTTTTTTGCTTATGTTTTTGGGTGCAGCACATTGAATGCACAGTACAGAGAGTGACCACACAGCCCACAGTCCTATTGAATTGTCTTAACGTGCAGACAGCACTAACAGTGGGAGGTTACTATGGCTTGAACAGCTGATAGACACGGGGGGTAAGTATTTACGCACTGTGCTGTGTTTTGACAGGTTTGCATTTGATTGGCTAATGCACATGTTACCCGACCAATTGGGATTATGTAAACAGAGACCAGTAGTTCACTGGAGACACTGATCGAGTGCAAAATTTGAAGCACAGCACATTTGTCTTCTTAATGGCTTAGAGCAGTTTAGACGATTAACCTAATAGGAGCCGCTATAAGGTAGGAGCATAATATGATAATGAATATACCTTATGGTGATCAGGGTACTGTCGTGATAAACGGCATTCTGCAGCACGACTTGGTAAAATGACAGAGTAACAACTAGAAATATATTCACACAAATAGATTTCAACATATCGATACAGATATAAGAGCAGATAGGGTTCAAGATTGAAATCCTAAATATGTGTGCAGTGAATACTAATTAGATTTTTTGTCCTTTTTCTTAATACAAGCGACAAGTAGAAGGTTAGAAGTAAAAGGTTAATAATAATAATAAAAATTAAAAAACTAAAAAACTAAAGGTAATAAAAATGTAGCCGTAATTGAACGAGGGTTGATTGATTCAAGCTCAGGGGAATACTAATAGGGGTGTGAGTCCCTAAACCAATAGAATTTCAGATGATGGTTTTTAAATCAGGGAACTGCTAGACAGTTTTAAGCAGGCTAGGAGTAAGGCAACAGCCGAAACCGGTCAGCCTTTTTTAATCTGTTTGACTATTATATTTGTATGTTCTTACCCAGGGGTTATGACACCCTTTGTATTCAAATAAAGTTGCTCCTGTTATACATTTTTTCTGAAGTTTTGCTTACTATTTGGCCAAACAGTGAGCAAAGGTTATGGATATTAACTGCGGTTGGTGAACTGGGAGCAAGCTGCATTGGACTATTTACTTCCAAGGGATTTGTGTGGATTTTCATGGCCCTAAAAGTAAAATTGCCAGGCAGAAAATAAGGATACCTGGATCACATATGGAAGAGGTGCAAAACCTGGCTTAACTGTTCACATAAACACTGGACACAGCATCTGAATCTGAGGAGGTATTTTACCAAGGGACCAGACAGTGGTGAGTCAATTTGTATATATATTTGATATACGGATGTCTGGGAGTGGTTCCCTTGTGAACTAAATTGTGGGGGTTGTTTGGGGAACAGCGTCACATTTCAATATTTACAAACAGCCAAATTCATGCAGTGGCTTTTCAAAGACATATTCACAAGTTACCTCTAACAACAAATACTCTTTCTATCTTTAGTTGAAAAACAGTTCACACACCTGAATCATTCCACTTTGTTTATTACCGTGACAACCCGATACACGCCCACTAGTTGTGACGCGTTACGCCTGAGTTGGTGCGTGATGACGTCACTGGAGTGGGATGCTACAGTGCAGTTGATGCAGGATTTTAAGATATAAAAGATGGGTAAAGGTGTTTGGGGTATATTGTTTTTAGGTTTACATTATTGAGCTGAATTTTGACATTTGACAAAGTTGTGGGGAGCACACCCGAAACATTATGTCCTTTTTACATTTATACATTAAATGCTACTTTTTATGATTAAAGACCAGAGAGTGCCTTTTCTAGGAATGGAATGTATATATACTGTATATATATATATATATATATATAATATACATATATATATATACACACATGTTTTGCATGTTAAACTTTTTCTTTGCACTTGCATGTGTAGCATAGCTAGATATTCAGTGCACCAGCATTTTAAATACTGAAGCTGCTCAGAGCACCAGTAGGGCTTGTATCATGTCATGTATGCATTTAAGAAATTGAGTTATTATCAGATGGTACAAGCACCTTAGGCTTTATTAGAAATACATGCATTTAATGTATTCAGTCTGTACCCCACAATGTCTCCCTGATACCAAATTTACATTACCAAAAAGGTTCAGGAACTAGATAATAAAATAATTCTGGGAACAAAGATCCTGATGGGCATAATTGTGGTTGTATTAGGGTGTGTGATTATTTTTGCCATCAGTTTTATCCCTAGATTCCTTCTAGCTCAGTGTTTACTTTCTGTGGGATCTGGCTGCGGCCCACGTCTGCCCCATGAACAAACATTGTCTTTCCAGCATGTGCATGTAGATGGACATTTCCCCATGTACCGAGCACCCCAAGTGCAAATGGACTATGAAATTGAAGCAGTGAGTCTGAGGGATATGGACTTCAAAAGGACAGACTGTTCTTAAATTGATAAGAGACCATCCAGAGATGCCTGTGCTGTATTCATGTTTTGATTATACTTATCCTTGATTTGCTCAGAGAGTATAGCCGGAGGGACTGTGAATGTTGGGGCTATGGCTGGACTATGCAGGTCAAAAGAATGGTGAGGGTTATAAGCAGAGTAGTTGGGTTCCTTGTGTGGGTGGACCAGTAGTCTGGGGGGGGGGTCTGTGGTATGGACAGGGGCTACAAAGGAGGCTCAAAAGTATGCAACAATAAATGTATCCTAGTTATGTTATATGGCTTCCTCTATAGTTGACCATATAGCAACAAGTTTGTATTAGTTTCTTTTCAGCATTCTTATAAAAATTCTCGCTCCAATTATTGGTGAATATATCCTCTTGCTGGTATTACTATTGTATTAGATTTACATTTTATTAGTTGCTTATTATAAGTTGTGTAGTTACAAAGTGCGGCAGGGGTATTTATGGGGTATTGGTTACAATTGCTAGCCTTTACTCCTGATGTTTGCTATGCTATATATTGTAAGGAAAGCAGATAATCAGGCTCAGTATTGCTATCAAAATCTAATAGCTGATAATTGTAATCAATTAAGGCAGAGACAGACATTCCTGCTTGGTTTCCTTCACTTCAGCGAATAAAAGAAAGAGAAACTACATTACCAAACAAATGAATAGAAAATTATTTGGAGTGGGATAGATCTGCACAAGGACCTAAGTGTGAGTAAGGAGGGGCAAGATGTAAAAATAAAGGGTGAAACCTATAATATCATTGTTTTCAACAAACAATACCAAAATAATTAAGTACATTTAATAAAAGGAGAACATTGGAAAGTTGTTTAAAATTGCATGCTGTACCTGAATCATTAAAGATAGCAGACAAAAAAATGTTCACACCAGATTCCAAATGACCCTTTATGCATATGGTCAAAACAAAATAAATAACCTTAGTCAGTACACATGTCTTCTGCTTAATATACTTTATCATATCTAATTCATAAATTAGTCATATAGATATAATCCATACACTTATTCTTGTGTAATAATAGAATCATAGCACAAATATATAGCTAATAACATGGGGCCGATTTATCATTGTCCGCCAGACATCGCTGAATGCCGACAGCATACGCTGTCGGCATTTAAATTGCACAAGCAGTTCTGGTGAACTGCTTGTGCAATGCTACCCCCTGCAGATTTGCGGCCGCTAGCAGGGGTGTCAATCAACCCGATCATACACGATTGGGGCGGATTGCTGTCCACTACCTCAGAGGAGGAGTATGAGTTGAGGAGCAGGGGTCTTAAGACCACTGCTTCTTAACTCCTGAAACAGATGCATTGGTGCCGATTGACTGTTTGATAAATCGGCCCCCATATCTTTATTTATAGAACTGTAATCTAGGTTTTTAAAAGGCTGCAAATGAAATCTGGTTTTGACAATTTGCATTATTTAAAAAAAAAACTAGGGCATTGATCACAATCTATCAAATGAGGCCTTTTCAGCTTTTTGTTTTTGGCCAAAAAATACACTTTTTGATTTGAAGTGATTACAACAGCATAATCTCATCTCCTTCCTGCACTCGCAAAGCTGTTTTCGGATCCCCACTAAAAGCCCTGTATTCCTTACAATGGATAAAACCCTATATTCCTACGGGGCCAAAAAGTTCTCAGCAATCGCAATCCATTTTCTCAACATCTTTTTGAGGACTTTCCAAATTCAACACCTCAAGGCAATTGGTAAGTAATTGAAAGGGCATTTTGGGCATCATTGCATGTATTTTACAAATATTTGGAAATACTCTATCATCTTGCATGTAAGCAAAAGTCTTTGGCCACAGGAGACATTGTAGAGGTCTATAACCAAACATGGTATTGATTGAAGCTTTTTTTATTCCTATTGTAGAGGTTATATGCAGTGGACATTTACATATGTAAAAGTATCTATACATTTGTATATCTGTTGAGTAAATGATATCCTGTACAGCTATGAGAATCTGCAGGAAAAGTTACTACAGGACCCCAAAAAGTATAAATGGTGTGTTTTAATCTTTATTTTAATATTAAATTCTAAGTCACACTCAAACTGTCATGCTTGTCACTAACAGTTTTTGAGGCCTATTTAACAAAGGTCTGTCGGACCTCATCTGACAGTGCGGATCAGGTCCGACAGACATCGCTGAATGTGGAGAGCAATAAGCTCTCCGTATTGAGCATTACACCAGCAGCTCTTGTGAGCTGCTGGTGCAACACCGCCCCCTGCAGACTCGCGGCCAATCAGCCGCCAGCAGGGGGTGTCAATCAACCGATCGTACTCAATCGGGTTGAATTGTGGGGATCTCTGTGTCAAATACTGTCAAAGTTCTCTTTAAAGTTGATCCCCTAAGAAAGAGGAGTAAGGAAACTTTAAGATTATAAACCCTAAGTGCAGAACATGTTAAACCCAGCACCACTAGGCAGTCTAAGTTAGAGTTTGTAGAGAAGTTCCCCAAGATTATAGAGGTGCTGTAAGTAAGCAATCTTACCAGGAACAGGTGACCAATATATGTTAAGGGAAACTGGCAATTAATATAAGATGTTGACATAAATGTACACATGAGAAGTTAAGTTCACCAATGAGTTAACGGTGTACATAAATCAGTCAACACCTATAAGGATTACAGTACAAAAAGTAACCTCTGACTAATCCGGTAGAATTCCTCCTAACAAAATTGATCTGTTTGTTATGGAATAATAGTTGCTCACAGAGAACACTTGCTGCATGAATGAGTACTTGAAACACAATCAGCGAGATTTCGACTTTTGCGGTAACAGGGGTGCGGTGCTAACGAGCAGTTTCAGCCAGTGACGTGCAGTGACGTCAGAGGCTGGTGAGGCAGTGGCTAGGATACGCCTTCATTCTTTAGATATCCTTTGTTGAAGAAATAGCAATGCACATGGGTGAGCCAATCACATGAGGTATCTATGTGCAGCCACCAATCGGCAGCTACTGAGCATATTTAGATATGATTTTCAACAAAGGACATCAAAAGAATGAAGAAAATTAGATATTAGATGTAAATTGGAAAGTTATTTAAATTTGCATATGGGTTTCATATGGGTTTCATGTCCCTTTAAATGGTGTCTTGGAAAACTGGTCAACTTAGTAAACATCTGATTTTAGTCTAAAAGGATTGTAACAGAAACTCTTGCCAGATAACACATTGCTTGCTCTGATTATGAGATCTAGAAATCCATGCCCATTAAAATATGTTTAAAACATACTTTTTACTTTAATGCTGCAAATTATGCTTATAGATTATTTCATTACATAAGGGATGAGAGTCAGAGGGGGAGGAAGAGAGACAGAGAGAGAAAGAGACCATGGGGGAGAACAACAAATAAGGAGAGAGATGGATAGATAGAGAGAGACACACACACACACAAGGGGGGGGGGGGGGGCACTGCATTATAAAGTAATAAAACAGCAGAGCTACAGAGATTTCAGAAAATGAGTCTATAATTTAGTGTACAGAGGCAAGCTGCTAAGTTAGTGGGTGTAAAGTTTGAGTAAACCAAATACAAAAACGACCCTGCTGTAAAAGAGTAAAAAAACACTAAACCACATTCATTAAATTATCATTTTCACTAACAGAATCCCTTTCAGTAAAATCTTACTTTAATAAGATGTGGCTGAAACACTGCTCTCTGTGCCTCTTTTCCTGCTATGTAAGGATTCAGGAAGTGACAGTGGCACATTCCACTGCACTTAGAGGGGAAGAACAGAACTCTCTTTTTCACTTTAGCAAAGCTAGCAGGTTCACAAGACAGCAACAAAATATATGAAAGTTGTTTTTTTTCCGTTTTTGTTTTGTTTTATATGATTTAACATCCAGCCCCAACCCTATGTTCCACTTACTAATGCCTCTCGCTGGATTGGTTCAGCCCAAATAGGACTGCCTCAAATAAGCAGTTAATGGGCCATGCAATGATCTTAACCTCTTGCATCCAGTAGGTGGCGCAGCATGTTGTGTAATGGTGGGCAGACCTGATTGTGCCTCTCCATTGCACAACATATAGTTGTGAGAAAAAAAAATGCTGGGGGAAAAAAATTACAATTTTTTTTTAAAGCCAATAAAAAAATATACATATTTTTGCCCATATGAGAGGTGAAGCACTGCCTCACCTGCCTCTAGTGACTGCACATCACTGGTTTCAGCTCACCGCTCACCTACAGACAGCGCTGGTATTACAGGTTTTTTTCAACCCGGCTTTAGCCTCTAAAAAGTGTGCGGAGAGCAAAATTTAGCTCCACATCTCACCTCAATACCAGCGCTGCTTACGGTAGCGGTGAGCTGGCTAAATGTGCTTGTGCACGATTTCCCCATAGGAATCAATGGGGCAGAATCTGCTGAAAAAAAAACTAACACCTGCAAAAAATCAGCGTTCAGCTCCTAACGCAGCCCCATAGTAAATGTATTTCTACACCTAACACCCTAACATGAACCCCGAGTCTATACACCCCTAATCTTACACTTATTAACCCCTAATCTGCTGCCCCCGACATCGCTGACACCTGCATTATATTATTAACCCCTAATCTGCCGCTCCGGACACCGCCACCACCTACATTATACTAATGAACACCTAATCTGCTGCCCCCAACATCGCTGACACCTACATTATAATTATTAACCCCTACTCTGCCGCCCCCAATGTCGTTGCAACCTAAATACACTTATTAACCCCTAATCTGCCACCCCAACGTCGCAGCCACTATAATAAATATATTAACCCCTAAACCTAAATCTAACCCTAACTCCCCCTAACTTAAATATAATTTAAAATAATCTAAATAAAATTACTACAATTACATTAATTATTCCTATTTAAAACTAAATTCATACCTGTAAAACAAACCCTAAGATAGCTACAATATAACTAATAGTTACATGGTATCTAGCTTAGGAATTATTTTTATTTTACAGGCAACTTTATATTTATTTTAACTAGGTACAATAGTTATTAAATAGTTATTAACTATTTAATAACTACCTAGTTAAAATAAATACAAATATACCTGTAAAATAAATCCTAACCTAAATTACAATCACAACTAACACTACACTATAATTAAAATAATTTCCTAAATTAACTATAATTAACTACAATTAAATAAAATAAACTAAAGTACAAAAAAAACCCCCACTAAATTACAGAAAATAATAAAATAATTACAAGAATTTTAAACTAATTACACCTAATCATATCCCGTAATAAAATAAAAAAGCCCCCCAAAATAATAAAAATCCCTACCCTATACTAAATTACAAATAGCCCTAAAAAGGACTTTTTGCTGGGCATTGCCCCAAAAGTAATCAGCTCTTTTACCTGTAAAAAAAAATACAATACCCCCCAACATTAAAACCCACCACCCACACACCCAACTCTACTCTAAAACCCACCCAATCCCCCCTTAATAAAACCTTACACTACCCCCTTGAAGATCACCCTACCTTGAGATGTCTTCACCAAACCGGGCAGATGTGGTCCTCCAGAGGGGCAGAAGTCTTCATCCGATCCGGGCAGAAGAGGACCTCCAGACAGGCAGAAGTCTTCATCCAGGCGGCATCTTCTGTCTTCATCCATCCCACGAGGAGCGGCTCCATCTTGAAGACATCTGACATGGAGCATCCATCCAGACCGATGGCTACCCGACAAATGACGGTTCCTTTAAATGACGTCATCCAAGATGGCATCCCTTGAATTCCGATTGGCTGATAGGATTCTATCAGCCAATCAGAATTAAGGTAGGAAAAATCCTATTGGCTGATGCAATCAGCCAATAGGATTGAGCTTGCATTCTATTGGCTGATTGGAACAGTCAATAGAATGCAAGCTCAATCCTATTGGATGGTTGGATCAGCCAATAGGATTTTTCGTACCTTAATTTTTAGCACTTTGTAGCACTTTAGTTAAGAGTTTTATGTTATGGCGTTAGCCCATAAAACTCTTAACTACTGACTTTTAAATGCATTAGGAGTCTTGACAGGAGAGGGTCTACCGCTCACTTCTTCCAAGACTCGTAATACCGGCGTTAGGAAAATCCCATTGAAAAAATAGGATTCGCAATTGACGTAAGGGGATTTGCGGTATGCTCGAGTTGCGGAAGAAAAGTGAGCGGTACACCTGTACCTGCCAGACTCGTAATACCAGCGGGCATTTAAAAGCAGTGTTGGGACCTCTTAACGCTGCTTTTTAAGGCTAACGCAAGACTCGTAATCTAGCAGAATGTCCTTGGAGAACGAGTTAATTATCACGTCAATACTCTAGAGAGATAAGCAAATAAGTCACAGTTGAAGTAGTATATGTAGAATGACAACGGTAAGTAGAACTAGGTTTGAGAGTTACTTAAAGAATGTCAGTTGTAGAAATGAAGACAATGTCTCTAGTAACGGCTGAAAGGTTTTGCAGCTCTGATTGTAGCAGCTCACTGAGTGAAACGAAGATGGCGTGTACCGTCACCGCAAGGGGCAAAACAAGGCTCAGGGGGATTGCCCACAAACAACTGATCTGTCAGGAGCCAGAGAAATTCACGCTTTGAGATTGTAGTAGGCTGGAAACTCCTAGGTACGTTTAGAATTACCAAGCAATGAGGTATCCAAGATGGCATCCCTTAGATTCCGATTGGCTGATAGAATTCTATCAGCCAATCGGAATTAAGGTAGAAAACATCCTATTGGCTGATGCAATCAGCCAATAGTATTGAAGTTCAATCCTATTGGCTGGTCCAATCAGCCAATAGGATTGTGCTTGCATTCTATTGGCTGATTGGAACAGCCAATAGAATGCAAGCTCAATCCAAATCGGAATCTAAGGGACGTCATCTTGGATGACGTCACTTAAAGGAACCTTCATTCGTCTTTAGTCGTCAGAAGAAGAGGATGCACCACGTCGGGTGTCTTGAAGATGGAGCTGCTCCGCATCGAATGGATGAAGATATAAGATGCCGTCTGAATGAAGACTTCTGCCCGTCTGGAGGACCACTTAGCCCGGCTTGGATGACGACTTCTCCCGGCTTCGTTGAGGACTTCGGCCCGGTTGGATGAAGACTTCTGCCGCTTCCTTGAGGATGGATGTCCAGTCTTCAGAACTGTAAGTCGATCTTCAGGGGGTTAGTGTTTTTAAGGGTGTATTAGGTGGGTTTTATTTTTAGGTTAGGGTTTGGGCCACAAAAGAGCTAACTGCCCTTTTAAGGGCAATGCCCATCCAAATGCCCTTTTCAGGGCAATGGGAAACTTAGGTTTTTTTAGATAGTATTTTATTTGGGGGGCTGGTTGTGTGGGTGGTGGGTTTTACTGTTGGGGGGTTATTTGTATTATTTTTTACAGGTAAAAGAACTGATTACTTTGGGGCAATGCCCCGCAAAAGGCCCTTTTAAGGGCTATTGATTGTTTTATTTTATTTGGTGGGGGCTTTTTTTATTTTGATAGGGCTATTAGATTAGGTGTAATTAGTTTAAATATCTTGTAATTTGTTTATTATTTTCTGTAATTTAGTGTTTTTTTGTACTTTAGCTAATTTTATTTAATTTATTTAATTGTTGTTAATTTAGTTAATTTATTTAATTGTAGTGTAGTGTTAGATGTTATTGTAACTTAGGTTAGGTTTTATTTTACAGGTACATTTGTATTTATTTTAGCTAGGTAGTTATTAAATAGTTAATTACTATTTAATAACTATTCTACCTCGTTAAAATAAATATAAACTTTCCTGTAAAATAAAAATAAAACCTAAGCTAGATACAATGTAACTATTAGTTATATTGTAGCTAAATTAGGGTTTATTTTATAGGTAAGCATATAGAAACATAGATATTGACGGCAGATAAGAGCCATAGGCCCAGCAAGTCTGCCCGACCTTACCTAACAGTATAAACTTATCTAGTTCGTAGGATAGCCTTATGCTTGTCCCATGCATTTTTAAAGTCCCCCACAGTGTTTGTTGCTACTACCTCTTGAGGAAGTTTATTCCATAAATCAATCACTCTTTTAAATAGGAATAATTTAGGTAATGATAGGAATTTTATTTAGATTTATTTTAATTATATTTAAGTTAGGGGGTTTTAGGGTTAGACTTAGGTTAAAAGAGTTAATACATTTAGAATAGTGGTGGCAACGTTGGGGACGGCAGATTAGGGGTTAATAAATGGAGGTATGTGGTGGCGATGTTAGGGACGGCAGAATAGGGGTTAATAATATTTAACTAATGTTTGTGAGGCGGGAGTGCGGCGGTTTAGGGGTTAATATGTTTATTATAGTGGCGGAGACATTGGGGGCAGCAGATTAGGGGTCAATAAGTGTAGGTAGGTTGCGGCGACATTGGGGGCAGCAGATTAGGGGTTAATAAATATAATGTAGGTGTCGGCGATGTTGGGGGCAGCAGATTAGGGGTTCATATCTATAATGTAGGTGGCGGCGGTGTCCGGAGCTGCAGATTAGGGGTTAATAAGTATAATGTAGGTGTCGGCGATGTTGGGGGTGGCAGATTAAGGGTTAATAAGTGTAAGATCAGGGGTGTTTAGACTCGGGGTTCATGTTAGGGTGTTAGGTGTAAACATACATTTTATTTCCCCATAGGAATCAATGGGGCTGCATTACTGAGTTTTACACTGCTTTTTTGCAGGTGTTAGACTTTTTCTCAGCCGACTCTCCCCGTTGATTCCTATGGGGAAATCATGCACGAGCACGTACGATCAGCTCACCGCTGACTTAAGCAGTGCTGGTATTGGAGTGCGGTAAGGAGCAATATTTTGCTCAACGCTCACTTCTTGCCTTTTAACGCTGGGTTTGTAAAAACTTGTAATACCAGCGCTGCATGTAAGTGAGCGGTGAATAAAAACTGCTCGTTAGCACCGCACAGCTCAAAACGAAAAACTCGTAATCTGGCCGATAGTATGATATACATGTATATATATCTTTATACGTATATAAAATTATATTGATGATAATATCTATTTTTTTTTAAAAATCTAGATCTAAATATCTATATATATATATATATATATATATATATATATATATATATGTGTTGTTATTATTATCTGGAGCATATAATGTCCACTTATTGAAGCTGCATGAGCTTTAGACATAATAGTATAAAGTGAATAGTTGTAATGTGGAAATAAATCATTTATCATTGCAGACTTATCAAGGCCGAGGGAGAGGATTCCTAGATATCTGCTGCCGGTATCCCACAGCAGCCCAGTGAGCAACAGGTCATCACTGCCACTGCCCCTGACTTTGCTACAACCTCAGGGTGATGAGGATTCAGGGACATCTTCAGATGTGAGTGAAAATGAAGGTAATGTAATGTATAACAACATGTCATTATTTACATGAAAATGAGAAATTAAAATGTTTTAATGTTCATAACGCTGTTTCATCAGTGATGTTTTATGGCCGAGGCACACACGTTATTTGCATAAGGAATCAGAGTTGGGATGTGCAGCACATCTGTACTGTCCTCTATCTAAAATCAAGCAAACAGTACAGGGACTGATAATGTGAAGGCTTTTAAAGAGAAGACAAGGCACACACACTGATTAAGGCTTATAGGCAGTGCAAATTTAAAACATTGCTTCATTAAGTGCATAAATAATTTTGGATGTGAAAAGCGTTAAACGTGAGAAACTTGACCAGTGATATGCATTCAAAGGTGATAATGGAGGAGAAGACCTTGTGCCAATATGCTATCTCCCCTTATCTGCTGTGGTGCATCTGTGACCTTAATGGTTATTGCAGGTCTTAGCAGCTAATAGAATTGAATAGCTAATATGTCACTTTGTGTTTTTAAAATCACGAGGTTGTCACAACCATCTAACAGCAATGATGAGCATAATATAGGACTTGTCACATATTCATCATCCTACTAATCATTTGTGTTTGTGATTCTTCTCTGACAGATGATACTGAGAGTTCCATCCCAGCAGCAGCCATGATGTCTCCAGCAACTGCAGAAGAGGAGGTTGCTGATACCGAATGTAAGAATTTCTCATATCATCTTTTTCACTTCTACATTGATTGTGAATTAATTTGGAGACCCTAGTTTCTTTTTCTTTTTAGAACAATGTAGAGTATAATCTAGGCCTTCACACATTTTCAAACTTCCGTAACAATGTATTTGGTTTGTGCTTCTTCTATGATAGCTGACAATGATGAATACGCCCAAGCGGCCTTGCATCCAGCAACTGCAGAAGAGGAGCAGGCTGGAAATGAAGGTAAGAACTTCTCATGTTCTCTTTTTTCACTTCTACATTGATTGGGAAATACTTAGGAGACCCTAGTTTCTTTTACTTTATAGAACAATGTGGAGTATAATCTAGGCCTTGACACAGATTCTACATCCTTAACAATGTTTTTGTTTTGTGCTTCTTCTCGGACAGATGAAAGTGATGAATCCTCATCAGAGGAGGGTTCCCCAGCACCCAGTCTTACGGAGGTGACAGAAGAGGAGCAGGCTGGAAATGAAGGTAAGAATCTCTCATGTTCTCTTTTTTCACTTCTAGATTGATTGGGAAATACTTAGGAGACCGTAGTTTCTTTTTCTTTTTAGAACAATGTGGAGTATAATCTAGGCCTTGATACAGATTCTACATCCATAACAATGTTTTTGTTTTGTGCTTTTTCTCGGACAGATGAAGGTGAAGAATATGCAACATCAGCCCTGAGTCCGGAGGTGAGGCAAGAGGAGGAGGCTGAAAGTTAATGTAAGCATTTATCATATCTTTTTACACTGCTATATTTATTTTGAATTAGTAGATCCTCATTTATTTATTTTTTAAAACAATGTAGAGTATAATCTAGGCCTTGACACATATTCAAGATCAATAACAATATATTTTTTGTGATTCTCGGACAGCTGAAACAGACAGTGGGACTGAATATGCGGCCACAGCAGAGGATGAGGTGGCACAAACAGAAAGTAGGAATCTTTCATATGATGTTTTTTAACTTATATCTTGAAAGTAAATTGTTGTAACAAAATTAATTTTGTGTTTTTATTACAGCTGTTGAAATGAGGACACAAACAGAGCCCTCAATTCCACTGTTAGTTGATCTTTGGCAGTCACTTCAAAATGTTGTAGAGGCTGTGAGACAAATACAGCAATCCCTTCAAGATTTTTAATATTTTTATTATATATATATATATATATATATATATATATATATATATATATATATATATATATATATATACAGTATATATATTTTATATCAAAGTTTTAGGAAGAATAAAAAGTTTATATTTATAGTATCATGCTGTCACTCCATTATTTTAAGGATTATCTTAAAGGGACATGAACATGAAATATATGTTTAATCATCTATAAATAGCATGCAATGTGGTTGATTATTATTTGGTTAGATATTTATTACATTTTTAAACTTTTATATATCTATCCTTTGATGGGTAGCATATTTTTAGACACTATAGGGGCTAGTTATCAACGTGTCTACTTTACCTGCCTTCGGCGGCTCAATACGCCGGCCTAAGCTCGCCTACCATTGCCGCCGCGGACCTGCAAAATTTTGCCTAAGTTATCAAAAAAGCTGTCAAAAAGCCACGCACCAAGTACGGGGCGATGAGCAGCGGACTGTGAGAGTTATCACTCATCCGATCTCGCTGCTCTTCGGCTTTTTGACAGCTTTATTGCTAGCCTGTCACTAAGCACCCACACTAACTACACTGTTCTACCTCCTATACCAGCGCCCCCGGAGCCCCCTGCAACTAAATAAAGTCATTAACCCCTAAACCGCCGCTCCTAGACCCCGCCGCAACTCTTATAAATGTATTAACCCCTAAACCGCCGCTCCCGGACACCGCCGCCACCTACATTATACCTAGTAACCCCTACCCTGCCCCCCTATACCGCCGCCACCTATAATAAAGTTATTAACCCCTATCCTGCAGATCCCGGACCTCGCCGCAACTAAATAAATTGTTTAACCCCTAAACCGCCGCTCCCGGATCCCGCCGCAACCTATATTAACTTTATTAACCCCTAATCTGCCCCCCTACACCGTCGCCACCTATAATAAATTTATTAACCCCTATCCTGCCCCCCTACACCGCCGCCACTGTAATAAAATTATTAACCCGTAAACCTAAGTCTAACACTAACCCTAACACCCCCCTAACTTAAATATTAATTAAATAAATCTAAATAATATTTCTCTCATTAACTAAATTAATCCTATTTAAAAATAAATACTTACCTTTAAAATAAACCCTAATATAGCTACAATATAAATAATAATTATATTGTAGCTATCTTAGGATTTATTTTTATTTTACAGGCAACTTTCAATTTATTTTAACTAGGTACAATAGCTATTAAATAGTTACTAACTATTTAATAGCTACCTAGCTAAAATAAAGAGAAATTTACCTGTAAAATAAAAACTAACCTAAGTTACAATTACACCTAACACTACACTATCATTAACTAAATTATTCCTATTTAAAACTAAATACTTACCTGTAAAATAAAAACTAACCTAAGTTACAATTACACCTAAAACTACACTATACTTTAATAAATTATTCCTATTTAAAACGAAATACTTACCTGCAAAATAAACCCTAAGATAGCTACAATGTAATTAATAATTACATTGTAGCTATTTTAGGATTTATATTTATTTTACAGGTAACTTTGTATTTATTTTAGCTAGTTAGAATAGTTATTAAATAGTTATTAACTATTTAATAACTTCCTAGATAAAAGAAATACAAAATTACCTGTAAAATAAATCCTAACCTAAGTTACAATTAAACCTAATACTACACTATCATTAAATTAATTAAATAAATTAGCTACAAATAACTACAATTAAATTAAATTAAATAAACTAACTAAAGTACAAAAAATAAAAAAAGCTAAGTTTAAAAAAAATAAATAAAAATAAGTTACAAACATTTTAAAAATATTACAACAATTTTAAGCTACTTACACCTAATCTAAGCCCCCTAATAAAATAACAAAGCCCTCCAAAATAAAATCAGCCAATCAGATTGAGGTCGCATTCTACTGGCTGTTCCGATCAGCCAATAGAATGCAATCTCAATCTGATTGGCTGATTGGATCAGCCAATCAGATTGAACTTGAATCTGATTGGCTGATTCAATCAGCCAATCAGATTTCTCCTACCTTAATTCCGATTGGCTGATAGAATCCTATCAGCCAATCGGAATTGAAGGGATGCCATCTTGGATGACGTCCCTTAAAGGAACTTTCATTCGTCGTTAGTCGTCGGGAAGAAGAGAATGGCTCCGCGTCAGCTCGTCTGAAGATGGCTCCGCTCCACTCCGGATAGATGAAGATTGAAGACGCCGCCTGGATGAAGACTTCTATCGGATGGAAGACCTCTTCAGCGCCGCCTGGATGATGACTTCATCGGATGGAAGACTTCTTCAGCGCCCCTTGGATGATGACTTCTGCCGCTCCGGATCTCCTCTTCGGTTCCATCGGTGGTCGGCTGGCTGAAGACGGCTCAAGGTAGGATGATCTTCAGGGGGTTAGTGTTAGGTTTATTTAAGGGGGGTTTGGGTTAGATTAGGGGTATGTGGGTGGTGGGTTTTAATGTTGGGGGGGTTGTATTTTTATTTTACAGGCAAAAGAGCTGAATTATTTGGGCCATACCCCGCAAAAGGCCCTTTTAAGGGCTGGTAAGGTAATAGAGCTGGTAACTTTTTAATGTAGAATAGGGTAGGGAATTTTTTTATTTTGGGGGGCTTTGTTATTTTATTAGGGGGCTTAGATTAGGTGTAAGTAGCTTAAAATTGTTGTAATATTTTTAAATGTTTGTAACTTATTTTTTTTTTTTTTGTAACAGCTTTTTTTATTTTTTGTACTTTAGTTAGTTTATTTAATTTAATTTAATGATAGTGTAGTGTTAGGTTTAATTGTAACTTAGGTAACTTAAGACTGCTCTAGGGTGATCTTCAAGGGGTTAGTGTTAGGTTTTTTAAGGGGGGATTGGGTGGGTTTTAGAGTAAGGGTGTGTGGGTGGTCGGTTTTAATGTTGGG
Source organism: Bombina bombina (assembly GCF_027579735.1). Classification (NCBI taxonomy): domain Eukaryota; kingdom Metazoa; phylum Chordata; class Amphibia; order Anura; family Bombinatoridae; genus Bombina; species Bombina bombina. The sequence continues at coordinate 338,354,980 of NC_069506.1, forward strand.
GGGGTTGTATTTCTTTTTACAGGTAAAAGAGCTGATTACTTTTGGGCAATGCCCTGCAAAATGCCTTTTAAGGGCTATTTGTAATTTAGTATAGGGTAGGGAATTTTATTATTTTGGGGGGCTTTTTTATTTTATTAGGGGTCTTAGATTAGGTGTAATTAGTTTAAACTAATAGTATATCTGAGAGATAATAGAAGTGAAAATGATTAATGCTCCTTGAAAAGGTCTTGTCTATCTGCATAATGAAATAACATTTATCAGTTTGATCTCCCTTTAACATATGAAACGACATTCGGCTAGATTTAGAGTTTGACGTTAGCCGTCAAAACCAGCGTTAGGGGGTCCTAACGCTGGTTTTTACCGCCCGCTGGTATTTAGAGTCAGTCAGGAAAGGGTCTAACGCTCACTTTGCAGCCGTGACTTTTCCATACCGCAGATCCCCCTACGCCATTTGCGTATCCTATCTTTTCAATGGGATCTTTCTAACGCCGGTATTTAGAGTCTTGGCTGAAGTGAACTAAATCTAACGACAAGACTCCAGCCGCAGAAAAAAGTCAGGAGTTAAGAGCTTTTTGGGCTAACGCCGGTTCATGAAGTTCTTAACTACTGTGCTCTAAAGTACACTAACACCCATAAACTACCTATGCACCCCTAAACCGAGGCCCCCCCACATCGCCGCCACTCTATTACATTTTTTTAACCCCTAATCTGCCGAACGCACACCGCCGCAACCTACATTATCCTTATGTACCCCTAATATGCTGCCCCTAACACCGCCGACCCCTATATTATATTTATTAACCCCTAATCTGCAGCCCCCAACGTCGCCTCCACCTACCTACAATTATTAACCCCTAATCTGCTGACCGGACCTCACCGCTACTCTAATAAATGTATTAACCCCTAATCCGCCTCACTCCCGCCTCAATAACCTTATAATAAATAGTATTAACCCCTAATCTGCCCTCCCTAACATCACCAACACCTAACTTCAAGTATTAACCCCTAATCTGCTGACCGGACCTCGCCGCTACTCTAATAAATGTATTAACCCCTAAAGCTAAGTCTAACCCTAACCCTAACACCCCCCTAAGTTAAATATATTTTTTATCTAACGAAATAAATTAACTCTTATTAAATAAATTAATCCTATTTAAAGCTAAATACTTACCTGTAAAATAAATCCTAATATAGCTACAATATAAATAATAATTATATTGTAGCTATTTTAGGATTAATATTTATTTTACAGGCAACTTTGTATTTATTTTAACCAGGTACAATAGCTATTAAATAGTTAATAACTATTTAATAGCTACCTAGTTAAAATAATTACAAAATTACCTGTAAAATAAATCCTAACCTAAGTTACAATTAAACTTAACACTACACTATCAATAAATTAATTAAATACAAATAAATACACTAACTAAAGTACAAAAAATAAAAAAGAACTAAGTTACAAAAAATAAAAAAATATTTACAAACATTAGAAAAATATTACAACAATTTTAAACTAATTACACCTACTCTAAGCCCCCTAATAAAATAACAAAGCCCCCCAAAATAAAAAAAATGCCCTACTCTATTCTAAAATTAAAATAGAAAAGCTCTTTTACCTTACCAGCCCTTAAAAGGGCATTTTGCAGGGTATGCCCCAAAGAATTCAGCTCTTTTGCCTGTAAAAAAAAATATACAATACCCCCCCAACATTACAACCCACCACCCACATACCCCTAATCTAACCCACACCCCCCTTAAATAAACCTAACACTAAGCCCCTGAAGATCTTTCTACCTTATCTTCACCACACCGGGTATCAGCGATCGGTCCAGGCTCCTATGTCTTGATCCAAGCCCAAGCGGGGGGATGAAGACGTCCATCCTCCGGCTGAAGTCTTGATCCAAGCAGCGGCTGAAGAAGTCCATCTTCGGGCAGAAGTCTTCATCCTATCCGGGAAGAAGAGGAGATCCGGACCAGCAAACATCTTCATCCAAGTGGCATCTTCTATGTTCTTCCATCCGATGACGATCGGCTCCATCTTGAAGACCTCCGGCGCGGATCCATCCTCTTCTTCCGACAACTAGACGACGAATGAAGGTTCCTTTAAGGGACGTCATCCAAGATTGCGTCCCTCGAATTCCAATTGGCTGATAGGATTCTATCAGCCAATCGGAATTAAGGTAGGAAAATTCTGATTGGCTGATGGAATCATCCAATCAGATTCAAGTTCAATCCGATTGGCTGATTGGATCAGCCAATCAGATTGAGCTCGCATTCTATTGGCTGTTCCCCTCAAAATAGGATGCAAACAAACAGTTAATGCCAATACCAGTGTAACATTGATAATATAATGCAGTGGTGACTGAGATGCAAATCAGATTGGAGTCATAAATTCTCGATAGGGCTGTATGAAGATAAGGTAATATCTGATCACAGTGGATATGATACTAGTGAATGATATATACATATTGACTTTTAACAGATCTCTTTCTGTTAAAGTTCATATCGGCATGTGACACATTTTACTTCTACTTCTCAGGTGGGTGTTAACCTCTAAGTGCTTTTTCTGCTTGTGAACTCTATCGCAACATAGGGGTATACTATGGTTAAAAGGATTAAAATATTCAGATCAGGGAATTAGTTTATAAAATGCATACAATTTGTAATTAATACTAGAAAGTGGAATGAGCACATTTAGCAATAAATAGATGTATACAACATAACATACAATGATTAGTTTATGTTATATTCATAGACTTTGTGCCTCTCATTCTTTTTGGAGTTTTATGATTGGGGATGCCCAATCTATATTTTTTTTTTTTATTGTGAAAAGCTTTGAAAAATAAGAAAATATTTTAGACTAAGTTAAATACTTTTGCCACACACTGTCACAAGATAGGTTAAAAGTGTACACCGAGACCATAGCATCAATAGAAAATTAGGATCCAATACTTCTAACAAAGAATTTGTTGTTTAAACAATATATTATATGTCAAAATGTGTTCTTGGGCTTGGAGAAACCAAAGCTTTACTAACTACTGCAAAGGGATGCAATGTGGGCCTGTGATGAAGCGAAGGACAATGTTTTTGAAGGTATTACAGTCTTATTGTCCATTTCCTAGAAACAGTATTACAATATCTGGAGTCCAAAAAGGTGACCATACATGATAATGCCTCTCAGTTTTTCTTAGGAGCTAGAAGGCAGGTCTGTTGCATATGCTGTCACAGAACAACTATGTCCAGAAAGAAAAGGAAATGTTATCCGATGTCTTAGGACATGACAAGTTTTATAAACATATGTATGGGAAAGAAATCATAGCAGAGACAGATTATAAACCACTTTACAGAATTTTATTTTTCAATAAAATTCTACTTTTACTATGTTTTAGCAATTGACAAAGCATTAAAAATAGTTAAAGTGCTGTACCATATTGGCTTCCATGCAGCTCCATTTAAGAATACAACAGAAGATCAAATACTGGGCAGTTATATGTAGAAATGCTCAGGTCACTGTCCACATTCTTATCTGGAGCAGCACTGAGATGTTATGAGACTATAAATTAGGTGGCTGCGCATTTAAGCCCTTTTCAGGGGGTGAACACAAATAAAATTGTCTAATGCATTTTATTTTTAAACTGATTGAAAAAAAATATTTTGAGTTGTAGAGAATACTCAACTTGACAAAAAAACATTTAATGAAACATCTCAAACAAACAGCAGCAATGATTTGTGAGTAATATATGATCCATACTAAAGATGTGCATTTGTTTTGTTACAAATGCAAATTCATAATGACAAATGGATTTACATTTCGTTTTCAGGAAACAATTATCTGAATGAGTGTACCAATGAAATACAAAGAAACTTTACCTTAATTTAATGAAAAGAAAGGTAAATGTTCTACAAATATTCAGTATTCATTTTGTTCAAAACAAAACAAATATATTGAATAGTGCAGCAGACAAATATTCTGGTAAATTAATTTTCCCGAATATTCGTTCTGAAACATTTGGACAAACAGAATTATTTGGCACTGCACAAGCTTGATCAATATATAATTGTATAAGTCTATTTTTAACAAATATTTACTAGAGAATATATGATAAGCCATTATTTATTACAAATGTAGGCTAGTAATAGGTTTATTTGATTATTCACAATTTCAGCACATGGGTGTAGATCATATGAACCATAAGCATTAGTCATGTCCCATGAATCAATCATACCAATGTTTAAACCCTTGAATATAGTCTTGGATATATTATACTGTATGTAGCCATTGAAGTCACTAAATGTTTCTGAATCACATTCTTTCTCCCGAATGTTTTCTGTTTTAAAGAACACTTGCGTACCTGGGCTGCGCAGGAAGAGACGCTCCACAGCTTTTCTTATACTGAGCATTCTTCTGATAAACAGGGAGAGAGGGAAGGGTCTGAAATGGTGTCCAAGGGTGAAGACAACAATTTTATCTGGATCACCAGACAGGTTATCAATTTCATGGGCAATATAAGAGTAGCTTTTTACAGTGTAAAAATTATTATACAAAAAAGGGTGTCCATGCTTCATCCAATGGATATAGATATTTTTGCTGATGTCTAGTGCCAAGGAAGGACTGTCCCAACGACTTGTATGGATGTCAAAAAATTGTAGTGCTACAAAAAAACAAAAGAAAACTTTAAGTGAGAGATGTTGCCTTTACTAAATATTTATTTTCCCATCCTTGCATACTTTGCTGGTTCTTTTATATTTGTAATAGAGAAGAAAGAAAAAAAACTGACATAATATCATGGTACATTTCTACTATGAAGAGTTTATTTTTTCTTTATTATGTTATGAATAACATGTTTCCTAAGAAAAAAGAAAAAGTGTTACGTTTCCAAATACATTGTACATAAGGAAGTATACCCGAAGTTAGGTGTACAGCTTTCTTCATTATATGTGTCTCGCATTTCATATTAGTCAGGAAAAGAAGGACCACAGCTCTTTGCCCATTGAGTAGTCCACAGAGTGTTAAGTGAATGTCCATTATGCTGGGCAATTATTGATTTGAATGTCCATGCATCTTTTAGCTTGGGTATCATTGGCATAAATTATTTATTCACAACACAAAAGAGTAACAGTCTTAGAAGTGATTTTACAAGTTATTCCTGAAGAATGGTTCAGTAGTGTTATTTCAGGGCTTGGTTTGATTTGTGTCTGTAATACTACATCGTGAAATATTTCACCTACTGTAAATTTATACGGTCACAGCTCCACCATATGTGTAACATGTGTCCTACCTGATCACAGCCTCTCTAGCATTTCTTGTTGTACTGGAGTCTAGCCGGGGTTAAATACCATCTTGTTATTATTTTTAAGCTGGTTTCTAAAGCTTGGACGAGTGTGCAGAATGGCTACTGTTAGTGAGTCTGATTTTTGCACTCTTGCAGAGTGGTGATAGTGCCTAGCTCTCTGTCCCATCTCCTTACAAAACCAGGTAAGCCTCGATGATGGTTCGCTATTACTATTTGATAGAAATTTGAGATTACTTTTTTGGATGTGGAGTCCATTACACAGAATTGTTCAAAATTAGTGAGTGGACATGTGAGATCTTGTTTATTTGTATGAAGGTTGATGAAGTGTCTCAATTGATGATATGGAAACTAAGTGCTTAAAAAGGGGGGTGTTTTAAAGAGTCGAATTGCTGCTTAGATTTCATGATTCCATTATCAGTTAATAGGTAGATAGGTAGTAGTTTAGATATTTCAGGGGATGTGTTGTAGAAAAAGAATATCCAGATAGGAACTCCAATGTATGTAGTGCAGTTGTGAGGGGAAAATATTTAGTGGATATGTTTCTGTATTTATCCCGTATATTCTGCCAGTCATGCCAAGTGTCATTTTAAAGTGAAGTGGAGGATATAGATTGCTTATTGCTATTGTCAGGGTTTCTAAGTGATTGTTTCCCAAGTTCTCTAATTGCAAACATTGATTAGGGGTGTCTTTGCCGAATCTACACCATTCAGATATACGCTGTAGGGAGATAGCTAGTTTATATGCTATTAAGTTGGGCACTCCCAGTCCTCCCTCTTTGAGAAATTAATACAGTTTTGAAATTTGCGGTGGTGCTTTTGGGAGGAGTATCATTTTAAACTCTTGTATCCTGCCTAGCCAGGAGATGTTCTTTGACAACCATGAGGAAGCCAGGGTCTGGAATTCTGTTATCAGCCTACCTTAATTGTGTTTTCTCAGTGACTTAAATTCAGGAGCGATGTATGCCCCTAAGTATTTGAGATATTTCATCTGGGTTTTAATGGTACATTGTTGGCAGATCTCATGTAAGGTTTTGGAGTTTATATTTAATGGGAGAAATTCTGATTTAGCCATATTGACCGAAAAATTAGATACTTGGCCATAAGCGTGTAACTCATCTAATACCACGGGAAGGGATTGTTGTGGATGTGTTAGTGTCAGTAGCAAATCATCTGTCATGATGGCTAGTTTATATGATTGATCACCTAACTCAATGCCATGTATTCTATTGTTAAGCCAAATCTTAGTTGCCAGTGGTTCCAGGGACAACACAAATAGTAGAGGGGATAGGGAACAACCTTGTTGGGTGCCATTTCTAATTTCAAATGTCTCTGAAAGATTACCATTGACTCTAACCTGTGCTGTAGAGTTTGAATATAAAGCTAGGATCTAACAAATTATTTTTGTGGGAATACCAAAGTGATGAAGAATGACTGTTAAAAAGGTCCAATCTAAGCAATCAAACCCCTTTTTGACATCTGTGGATAGGTAAATTGACAAGATTTTGGCTGTTTAGACATATTCTAATAAATTGATAACATTTACCGTGTTGTCCCTGGCTTCCCTCTAAGGGCAAAACCCACCTGATCCTGGTGGATAAGCAGGAGGAGAATTTTGTTTAGATGGAATGCAAGGACTTTTGCATATAGTGTCAGATCAATATTTAAAAGAGATATGGGCCTAAAATTAGAGGGAATATTGGTAGGTTTTCCTGGTTTTGCTAGAACTGATATATTTGCCTGGAGCATGGTGTCAGGAAATACATTGCAGTCAGAGATTGAGTTAAATAGATCCTTGGGTTGTGGGATAAGATATTTTGCAAAAGTCTTGTAATATAGGCCTGTATACCCATCTGGACCTGGGGCCTTGTTTGGTTGTAAATATTGGATTGCAGTTTGTATTTCTTTGGTTTGAATAGGTTGTACTAGGGATTTGTATAAGTCTGGTGGTATTGATGGAACAGGGGTATTCTGTAGATATTGTTTACAGAGTTGTTGATGTGTTTCCTCTCTCGGGAATAAGTTATAAAAGATGTGATAATATTTTTTAAATTCATCAGCTATTTTGATGATGTCCTCTAGGTGTGTCCCATTCTTTAATTTAATCATGTGTATGTAAGTTATTTGGTTTTGCTGTTTGAGTGCTTTGGCTAGGAATTTCCCAGATTTATTGTCTTTGCTGTAAGAAGTTTGTTGTAAAAATATTGTTTGTCTTTGGGTTTTAAGTTGTAAGAATGTGTTCATTTCAGCACTGCATTCAAGTAACTGATCTAGAATTTTACTATTTGTTGAGTTTTGTTTATATAAGAGGTCCAGTTCTGAGAGCTTCCCAGCAAGGAGAAGGTATTCACTTCTGTATTTTTTTAGTTAATTGGGCTTTTAACTTGATCATTTCTCCCCTAACTGTGCACTTACTGTATGTGCTTCCCATATTATCACTTTATTCATCTATGGTGTGTTATTAATGGAAAAATAAGTTTTTAGGCTTTTCTTAATAAGTTTAACATTTTTGTCTAGTAATAATGTGTTATCTAGTCTCCAGTTGAAATATTTAAAAGGGGGCTCTGGCCACCTTATGGTACACATGACCAATGAGTGATTTGGCCATGATGTGTGCTTAATAATGGCACTTGTGAAAAAACAATAGTGCTAAATTGTCAAATAGTATATAGTCCAGCCTAGACTAGCTTTTATTGGGATGTAAGAAAAAAGGTGGTCTTTTTTTGCAGGATGCAGATAGTGCCATGTGTCATGAAGGTTAAGTAATTTAAGGTTTTGCCAGATGGAGTTTAATTGACTATGTATTGGTCTTGTGTCAGGTTAAGAGCAGTCTAGAGTAGTTTCTAGTGGGATATTTAAGTCTGCACTTACAATCAATGGGCCTTTGATGAGGTTTGGTAATGTGTTGGCAATTGACTTGATAAATCTGTCTTGATATTTATTTGGTGTGTACAGGTTGACCATAGTGATGGGTTTCCAATATCATAGAGGAATCTACCCTCTTTATCTTTTCAATTTTCAGTTTAGAAAAGGGAATATATTTATGAAAGAGGACACTAATCCCATAGATATTTTTTGAGGAGTACTATGGTAATGTTGCAGATAGTGGGGCCTAGTTATCAAGTCGTCAACCTCAAATACGCTGGAATTCTGCAGCGTATTTGTGGCGAGGCTGATTCGCCTTAGTTATCAAAGGCTACAGACCAGCAAAAGTAGAATTTTGTGACGTAAACTTTGATCCGCCGGACTCAGTCCGACACAGATCGATTCTTACGTCACTCCAGATGTACTGCACACAAGTACGGCACAATCTGACTTCGCTCGGCACTTTTCCGGCCCAGCGTACCTGGTTTTCAATCCGCCACCCTGGAAGCGGCGGATCCCATAGGAATCAATGGGAGTCTGACCATAGCGAAAGTACAAGTTCGCTGCTGCCCGACATCCCATTGATTCCTATGGGAGCTGTCTACACCTAACACCCTAATATGTACCCCGAGTCTAAACACCACTTATCTGCACCCCCTACACCGCCGCAACTAAATAAAGTTATTACCCCCTAAACCGCCGCTCCCGGAGCCCACCACAAGCTACTCTATACATATTACCCCCTGAACCGCCGCTCCCGGAGCCCACCGCAAGCTACTCTATACATATTAACCCCTAAACCGCCGCTCCCAGAGCCCACCGCAACTATAATATATGTATTAACCCCTAAACCGCCGTTCCCGGAGCCCACGGCAACTATAATATATGTATTAACCCCTAAACCGCCGCTCCCGGACCCTGACGCAACCTATATTAAATTTATTAACCCCTAATCTGCCCCCCCTTCACCGTCGCCACCTATAATACATTTATTAACCCATATCCTGCCCCCCACTACACCGCCGCCACTGTAATAAATTTATTAACCCCTAAACCTAAGTCTAACACTAACCCTAACACCCCCTAACTTAAATATTAATTAAATAAATCTAAATAATATTTCTATTATGAACTAAATTAATCCTATTTAAAACTAAATACTTACCTTTAAAATAAACCCTAATATAGCTACAATATAAATAATAATTATATTGTAGCTATGTTAGGATTTATTTTTATTTTACAGGTAACTTTCAATTTATTTTAACTAGGTACAATAGCTATTAAATCAGCCAATCAGATTGAGCTCGCATTCTATTGGCTGATCAGAACAGCCAATAGAATGCGAGCTCAATCTGATTGGCTGATTGGATGAGCCAATCGGATTGAACTTGAATCTGATTGGCTGATTCAATCAGCCAATCAGATTTTTCCTACCTTAATTCCGATTGGCTGATAGAATCCTATCAGCCAATCGGAATTGAAGGGACGCCCTCTTGGATGACGTCCCTTAAAGGAGCCTTCATTCGTCGGTAGCCCGTCGGTAAAGAAGGATGTTCCGCGTCGGCGGGATGAACATTTAAGACCCCGCTTGGAAGATGACATCGCCCGGATAGAAGACTTCTTCAGTGCCTCTTGGAAGATGACATCGCCCGGATGGAAGACTTCTTCAGCGCCGCTTGGAGAATCACTTCATCGGATGGAAGATTTCTTCAGCGCCGCTTGGAGGATAACTTCTGCCGCTCCGAGTCTCATCTTCGGTTCCATCGCTGCTCGGCTGAGTGAAGACGACTCAAGGTAGGATGATCTTCAGGGGATTAGTGTTAGGTTATTTTAAGGGGGGTTTGGGTTAGATTAGGGGTATGTGGGTGGTGGGTTTTAATGTTGGGGGGGTTGTATTTTTCTTTTACAGGCAAAAGAGCTGAATTCTTTGGGGCATGCCCCACAAATGGCCCTTTTAAGGGCTGGTAAGGTAAAAGAACTTTGAACTTTTTAAATTTAGAATAGGGTAGGGCATTTTTTTATTTTGGGGGAGTTTGTTATTTTATTAGGGGGCTTAGATTAGGTGTAAGTAGCTTAAAATTGTTGTAATATTTTTAAAATGTTTGTAACTTATTTTTTTATTTTTTGTAACTTAGCTTTTTTGATTTTTTGTACTTTAGTTAGTTTATGTAATTGTATTTAATTGTAGTTATTTGTAGGTAATTTATTTAATTAATTTAATGATAGTGTAGTGTTTAATTGTAACTTAGATTAGGATTTATTTTACAGGTAATTTTGTATTTCTTTTAGCTAGGTAGTTATTAAATAGTTAATAACTATTTAATAACTATTCTAACTAGCTAAAATAAATACAAAGTTACCTGTAAAATAAATATAAATCCTAAGATAGCTACAATGTAATTATTAATTATTAATTATTAATTATATTGTAGCTATCTTAGGGTTTATTTTACAGGTAAGTATTTAGTTTTAAATGGGAATAATTTATTTAAGTATAGTGTAGTGTTAGGTGTAATTGTAACTTAGGTTAGGTTTTATTTTACAGGTTAATTTCTCTTTATTTTAGCTAGGTAAGCTATTAAATAGTTAATAACTATTTAATAGCTATTGTACCTAGTTAAAATAAATTGAAAGTTACCTGTAAAATAAATATAAATCCTAAGATAGCTACAATATAATTATTATTTATATTGTAGCTATATTAGGGTTTATTTTAAAGGTAAGTATTTAGTTTTAAATAGGATTAATTTAGTTCATAATAGAAATATTATTTAGATTTATTTAATTAATATTTAAGTTAGGGGGGTGTTAGGGTTAGTGTTAGACTTAGGTTTAGGGGTTAATAATTTTATTACAGTGGCAGCGGTGTAGTGGGGGGCAGGATAGGGGTTAATGAATATATTATAGGTGGCGATGGTGTAGGGGGGGCAGGATAGGGGTTAATAAATTTAATATAGGTTGCGGCGGGGTCAGAGAGCAGCGGTTTAGAGGTTAAACGGTATAGGGTGGGGGCAGGATAGGGGTTACTAGGTATAATGTAGGTGGCGGTGGGCTCCGGGAGCGACGGTTTAGGGGTTAATACATTTATAAGAGTTGCGGCAGGGTCTAGGAACGGCGGTTTAGGGGTTAATACATTTATAAGAGTTGCGGCAGGGTCTAGGAGCAGCGGTTTAGGGGTTAGTAACTTTATTTAGTTGCGGGGGGCTCCGGGGGCGCCGGTATAGGGGGTAGAACAGTGTAGTTAGTGTGGGTGCTTAGTGACAGGCTAGCAATAAAGCTGTCAAAAAGCCGAAGAGCAGCGAGATCGGATGAGTGATAACTATCACAGTCCGCTGCTCATCGCCCCGTACTTGGTGCACGGCTTTTTGACAGCTTTTTTGATAACTTAGGCGAATTTTTGCAGGTCCGCGGTGGCGATGTGAGGCGAGCTTAGGCGGGCGTATTGGGCCGGCGAAGGCAGGAAAAGTAGACACGTTGATAACTAGGCCCCAGTGTGCGGATAAATATTTAGGGATAGAGTTTGCTTTGAATTGAGTTTCCTGAAGCAGTAATATATGATCTACCCATCTGTGAATGTCATGAATGGCTTTACAGCGTTTGTTTGGGCAATTCAGGCCTTTTAGATTCTGAGTGATGATAATTATCTCTTTATCATTATAGTTTGCCATTGGGTATTATGAGTATAGTGGGAGTTGTATGTAGATTTGGGTCTCTTGATGATACGTAAATGTATATTAGACTATGGGCAAGAGGGCAAGTAACATAACAGATAATAACTAACATTTGAAAAATCTAAAACATAAATGAGAACAATGAAATGAACAATCTTTAAAATAAGAATTCTGTAGAATATATTCTCAGAGCAGTGTGATAATTAACTTAAGGCAGAATAGGTTTATATCAAAATCCGTTTTTTCCAAAATGGACCATTAAGAGTAAAATGCATGTCATTACTTACTTCAGATCCACTGATCTATAATAATCATGGTTAAGATCTTGCTTCTACATATACAGGAGATATCCATATAGTCAGAATATCACCTGTATTATGTTTATTTCCAAAAAGGATAGTGTGGATGGAAGTGTCCTCATCCATTTTCACTGTTGGAAGAAGATGTTTCTAGCACTGGCTTGCAAGATCTTTTCTGTGGGACTTGACTGCAGGCGGTCCTTTGTGGGAGACGGTTAGATCTAGTGGTGGCTCCTTGAGCTTGAGTTGATGTCTGTAGATCCAATGCAGGTGGTGGAGGTATGTCTAGTGCTTTGCAAATGTCCATAATGTCTTTGGATGAGTCACAGGTAAAGTGCTTGCCTTTCCATGTGATCAATAGGTGGAAGGAGAAACCCCAGCGGTAGGGTATATTAAACACCCTCAAGGCTTAAGTGAATGGTGACAGTTCTTTGCACTTTTGAAGGGTTCTGATTAAAAGATCAGCAAAGATTTGTAGACTAGTGTTTACGTGTCTTATTGTTTGTTGTTGTCTTGCAAGCTTCATTATGTCTTCCTTTGCTGAGAAATTTATGACCTTGGCTATCACGTCTCTAGGCAGTTGGTCTGTTTGAGGTTTTGGCCGTATCGCTCTGTGCACTCTGTTGATATCAATTGTAATAAGTTGATCTCTTTTTTTGTCAGGAAATTGAATAGGCCTTGCAAGTATTACTCCAAATTTGGTGCGGATATGTCTTCAGAGATTCCTCTGATTCTTATATTATGGCGTCTACTTTAGTTTTCGACGTTGTCTATTTTGTTCTCCAATTCATGAATGGTGCCATCTTTTTTTTTATATGGGTAACAGCATCTGATAATGCAGTAGTGTGAAGCTCCTTACTCTCTTTGAGCTTCTCAACTTTGTGTCCCAAGATATCTCCTCTCTGATACATTGTTTTACGTGTGATATCAGTGTAGAAAAGTCCTGTTTTGATGGTAATGAGTCAAAAAGTGCTTTAGGGATGGTGATAGATTCAGAATTATGATCTGACTCAGATCAGAAGAGGAGTGAGGATCTGCTTGTGAAACATCTGAGATAGTAAAAGTTGCTGGTGGAACTTGGTCTGCTGTCTGAAAGAAAGTGTTTACTGAAGGTGTAGTGTGCCGTTGCTGTTTGGCATCCTTACCAGATTTATTGGGTTTCTTGGGGGACATTATGATGTTTTCCAGAGTATATCAAATTAGATGTGAGGTTTGTTTTAACTAAGTACTATTTCAGTTGACCAGAGTATCTGGAGATCAACTGTGAGGTATTTTCCTGTGTCTGGTGTATTAAACTTTTCAATGCCTCAACTATTGTGAACATTTTAAAGTTCTGTGAGCAGAATTATGCAGTACAGTTGATCACCGTCTAAGTACAGCTGTATTGTTTCTCCTGACTGATCTAAATATACCCGCTTAGGGATGCTGTGAATTTTTTTTGCTGGCTTATAGCTTTTATTGCCTGGGTTTAGAAAATGCTCTTGAGATGTATGATTTTAGGATTACGCTCTTACTGTAGAATTAGCTCACTTAAATGACCTATGTTATGTAATGCTGGCCCAGGCCTAATTTTGTGCTCTACATGGTGTGCTGTTCTTACTCACCAGGCTAAAAGGTTGAAGAGTGCCTTTTGTTCAGTAGCTTAACAAGCTACAGTGTCTTGTATAGCATTAGGATGTTTCACCAGAAGACGCTGATCTCTAACTTTGCTTGCTAGCTACAAGGGTAATTTAGGCCTTGTTTAAGGCCTCTTGAGCTACGAGGTGCCAGTCCATAGATCAGAGATGGCCCCTTAAATATATCCTCACATCTCACCACAAGAACTTCAAACACCGGTGATCAATATTGTGTCTGGTAATTAATTCCCAGAGTAGTTGGTTGTCGACTTGTGCAGTTGTTTGTCAGCGCGGCCTGCAGAGAGGCCATGTGAGCTTTATCGTGACAATCTGCTGGGCTTTGATGAGTGGTGATTAATGTTGTAAGAGAAGCTTCTTTTGGTCCCACTAATCTCTAGAACCTATTCTGCAATTGTAGGAATGAAATTGCGGTTTGCGGCTATTGCCTATCACATTGCAGGGATGCGGGAGCTCTTTCAGTGTGCTGCCGACTCTATTGGTTTAATTTGTACATGTAAAATTTGTTAAACAATTATAGTAAACATAATGGGCTAGATTACAAGTGAGTCTCTAACGTGTTTTTGCGAGCAGTTTTATTTGCACTGATATTACAAGTTGAGCAATCTCAGAGCTGTGGTTAACTGTTTCCCTAAACTAAAAAGTTGCACAAAACACTTCAAAAATACATTACAAAGTACAGGTAAACTCCTAAAAACACCATCTAATAAAAATTATTAACAAAACAATGTATTAAAAAGATATACAGGTTCAAAAATATGAGATCTTGGGAGTTAGAAAAAAAACAAAAAACAGGCAAATGGCTTTAACATTGAGATACATACATATATATGTCTACAGATGTATATTTATGTATATATATATATATATATATATACTGTATATGTTTATATATGTATAAATTTGTATTAATTTATTTATATGTGTATATATGTATTTACAGACATATACACATATAAAAACAGTAATATATATGTATACATATTTTTTATATTTTCATGTTGTGTATGCGCATAGTACAGTATGCAATCATGTTTGCGTATTACATTATGCGATCGGGTATGCACATATTACAAACAAATGTTAGAGAACATTGGAATATGAAATATTCATAATTACATGTCTGGTTTGCGTAAATGAGAATGTCATGGTGTTTTTCTCCTTTGACTTCTATGGGGGAATAAGTGAACGCACATGCGATATTGTAAGTTCAGATTTTTGCGCTAGTTTGGCTGCCGCATAAGCAAAATCCTTTTTTTTAAAGCTTACGTATTACGAGCGCAACCTGACTAGCACAAAAAGCTTAACTCTAGAGGAGTTTTTGCAATCGTTAAAAACAAAATACCACGCCACTTGTAATCTAGACCAATATGTGAGTAACATCAATTAAGAAAAGCCATAAAGCCAAGTATTAAAACAAATTACAGAAAAAGTATGAGCTAAAGTATCAACTAAGCTATTGAATTCCATTTTGTTAAGCTTCTAAACTGTAGTAAGATATGATTTACGTTTAAATTCAAGGACTATTACCATATTTAAAAAAAACTCCTTTTTACGTTTTCACACTCAGTTTACTGTCTAAATTATACCATTTGATTACTAATTTCCTATTCAAAATAATCATTATTCTTTCTTATTTTTTCACCTACTTTTCAACAAAAAAATCAATAATTTAAACAGTGAACAATGTAATTAATGTGAATATTGATACTTACCAGGAATAAGTTCTGTGAAACGAAGCATCCACTGATGAAGAGTAGAATCTCCTAAGAGATAAACCATTTTTCTGGTCAAATGTGTTTCAGCGTGCGATATGAGGCTTAATGGAGGCAGTTTACAGAAAACAGGGTTCCAAATATCTTTCAAGAAATAGCCACTGGGAAATGGAGTGGGCATCCCAGGTTTGCATTTTGGTTCTGAACGTGCACTTCTTCCTTTTTAAAAAAAAAAGCAGTAACAATGATAATCTGTATTGATGTAATCATGAAGGGAGGTTATGCAGATGATCTCATAGCGGCCGATTTATCAAGGCCCGAATGGCCCCTGATGCCCCTGTTTCCGCGTGAGCCTTCTGGCTCGCCGGAAACAGCAGTTATGAAACAGCGGTCTTAACATTGCTTGTGCAATGTTAAATGCCCACAGTGTATTGGCATTCAGCAAAGTCTGGTGCACATGATACGCTAAAGCCAGACTATGATAAATCAACCCCATAGTCTTTGAGGTGGAAACTATAAAAAAGTTGATCATTAAATATGTGTGATTTACTATAGTATGATCAGTCTTAAAAATAGCAGAGAGAGACTAAGTGATCTTTACATTAAAATGATTTAGCAGGTAGGAATGAATCACTAAATGAACAAGAATCATTTAGAGGTGTATAACAAATGGGCTGATGTGAGAACATATATAAGATTTGTTAGATGTTTAATGAGACAAGCACTGCAACAGTTTGAACAGACAGTTAAGGGTGATATTCTATGTCAGGTATAAGGAAACCGTATGAAATTCAGGAAGTGATATTGAATCTGTATACATAATAAATCAAATCCATTGATCATATAGAAGATTATGCAGAAATATAAATGATGATCTTTTTCCGTGCTTAAAATGTGTGGGGATAAACATCAAGGGGTAATCTGTTATTTACATACGTCTAGAGTACAAATCGCGCGCTGACTGCAACGCAAGTGCGCTATAGTTTTTCTTTAGGCTTCCTCAAGCGTTTTCAGCCTCACTAGTCTCATCCACCAATAGGATTTTTTCTACCTTAATGCCGATTGGCTGATAGAATTCTAGCAGCCAATCGGAATCTAAGGGACGCCATCTTGGAGGATGTCACTTAAAGGAACCTTCATTCGTCGGGTATTCGTCGGTCGAGGAGGATGCTCCGCGTCGGATGTCTTGAAGATGGACCCGCTCCACGCCGGATGGATGAGAGAAGATGCCATCTGGATGAAGACTTCTGCCGTCTGGAGGACCACTTCTGCCTAGCTTGGATAAGGCTTCTGCCCATCTGGAGGACCACTTCTGCTCGGCTTGGACGAAGACGTCTCCCGGTAAGTCGATCTTCAGGGGGTTAGTGTTAGGTTTTTTTAAGGGTGTATTGGGTGGGTTTTATTTTTAGGTTAGGGTTTTGGGCCTGCAAAAGAGCTAACTGCCCTTTAAGAGCAATGCCCATCCAAATGCCCTTTTTAGGGCAATGGGGAGCTTAGGTTTTTTTTAGTTAATATTTTTTTGGTGGGTTGGTTGTGTGGGTGGTGGGATTTACTGTTGGCGGGGTTGTTTGTATTTTTTTTACAGGTAAAAGAGCTGATTACTTTGGGGCAATGCCCCACAAAAGCCCCTTTTAAGGGCTATTGGTAGTTTAGTTTAGGGTTTTTTTATTTTGGGGGGGCTTTTTTATTTTGATAGGGCTATTAGATTAGGTGTAATTAGTTTAAAAATCTTGTAATTTGTTTATTATTTTCTGTAATTTAATGTTTTTTTGTACTTTATATAATTTAATTTAATTGTATTTAATTTAGGAAAATAATTTAATTATAGTGTAGTGTTAGGTGTAATTGTAACTTCGGTTAGGTTATATTTTACAGGTACTTTTGTATTTATTTTAGCTAGGTAGTTATTAAATAGTTAATAACTATTTAGTAACTATTCTACCTAGTTAAAATAAATACAAACTTGCCTGAAAAATAAAAATAAACCCTAAGATAGCTACAATGTAACTATTAGTTATATTGTAGCTAGCTTAGGGTTTATTTTATAGGTAAGTATCTAGTTTTAAATAGGAATAATTTAGATAATAATTGAAGGCTCTATTTAGATTTATTTAAATAATATTTAGGCTAGGGGGTGTTAGGGTTAGACTTAGGTTTAGGGGTTAATACATTTAGAATAGTGGCGGCGACTTTGGGGGTGGCAGATTAGGGGTTAATAAATGTAATGTAGGTGGCGGCGGTGTAGGGGGCGGCAGATTAGGGGTTAATAAAATAATGTAGGTGGTGGTGGGCTCCGGGAGTGGCGGTTTATGGGTTAATTAGTTTATTTTGTTGCGGCGGGGTCCTGGAGCAGCGGTTTAGGGGTTAATAAGTATAAAGTAGGTGGCGGCGGTGTAGGGGGCGACAGATTAGGGGTGTTTAGACTCAGGGTTTATGTTAGGGTGTTAGGTGTAAACATAACTTTATTCTCCCATAGGAATCAATGGGATATCGGGAAGCAGCGAACATGAGCTTTAACTGCTTTCAGACCCCCATTGATTCCTATGGCATCCGCCGCCTCCAGGGTGGCAGATTGAAAACCAGGTACGCTGGACCGGAATAGTGGCGAGTGTACCTGGTGGATATTTGTTAACTTCCAAATTAGTCAGATAGTGCCGAATTTGCATTTGGAACATCTGTAATGACGTAAGCATCGATCTGTTTCGGACTGAGACCGGCGGATCGTATGTTACGTCACAAAATTCTACTTTTGGCAGTTTGTAGGCTTTCATAAATATGGAGAATCAAGGTCTCCACAATTACGCTGCGGAATTCCAGCATATTTGTGGTTGACGGCTTGCTAAATAGAGATAACAATGTATTGTACTACTCTCACCCAGAGAGCAGACACTTCTTTCATGTACTATTCTCACCCGTAGAGCAGACACTTCTTTCATGTACTACTCTCACTCAGAGAGCAGACACTTCTCTCATGATCGTTATACTTTTATACAAACTCGTTTCCTTGTGTTTAAGAGACAGGTTATGATAGTCTGATTAATTTAATCAGACTATCATAACCTGTCTCTAAAACACAAGGAAACTATTTTTTATAAAAGTTCAATGATCCTGAAACTATTGTCTGCTCTCCGGGTGAGAGTACATTGTAGAAATCAGGGAATTCATTAGTGAGAATTTGAGTAAAAAATATGCATTGCAGATACTTAACAAAGTGACATTAATAAAGGATGTGACACACTTTACTAGAGTGAGTTGTTCCTCTGAAGAAACGCATGCTTCTGTAGAGAGGGTGGGTGGTAGTTGGCAAATCTGAGCTGCCACTTTAATTTCAAGGCTGTTTTAAGCATGCCTTCTCTGAACATGCAGCTGATAAAGTCTGCCGGAATTCCGAGAAAGCTTGACATTTGCCAAATACCACCCTCCCCTCTCTACAGATGCCTGTGTTTCTTCAGAGGAACAACTTGCTCTCGTAAAGTTTGCCCTGATGGGCCTATCTGTCTGTTGCGGCAGGCTTCTCCTTCTAGTTTAGGCAGCGCATTCCGCAGATAATTTTTTTCTTCTGTTAACCTGCTCACATATCCCGTAAGCTCTGCATTTTGAGCTAGCAATTTCTCAGTAAGGCAAAAGTATAATATATAGATCCCAGAGGGGTACCCAATAGAGGAGCGCTCTCCAAAAAAAAGAATATGGAATAAAATAAAATGTATAACAATAATAAAAATTGCTGTAAACCTAGTAATCAATGCGGTAATTAGTAAACCAATCAAAATCTAAAATGAAAATAAAACTAAAACATAAAGTTCATGTGTAGAAACTTGCTTGTTTTCCAATGCAGTTAAAAAAATCCTCTGTAGGCGATGAACGTGATTCGTTCAGGCAGCTCCTCTTGACCCGGTGGAAGGTAATTCTATAAGAATAAAATAAGGAGAGGGCACCTCATAGTGTAATACGTCCTTTGTTATAGGTGTATGATATTGGTAAAAAGAGGCTTACCAGAAATTATGGCACTGTACTGTGACCAGTGCTATCAGACGGACTAGCGCTTACAGCGGCTAGCACACTGTTTCCCCGTGTTCCTCGTCAGGTGCAAGATCAAGCAAATGTAACAGCTCAGATAGTAGAAGATGGACAACACCGGAACAGCAAACAGGCTGACAACTTCGTTAATGCTTAAAACGTAAACACTTTATTCACATGCAACGCGTTTCTCGACCACAGACCGGTCGTTTCATCAGGCAATTTGTAAAGGCGGATACAATGTATAATCATTGCTACAATTAAATACATTTTCAAGGTAAAAAGCAGAAGTTGTCAGACTTAGAAGTGTCCAATGGGCACAGGTAATACAAATGAATAGGTGATCTTGTAAAACGGTTCCCCAGGTGAAGGAGGTATAGTCACTGATACAAATAATAAAATATTCAAATGTGAGCCATGCTGTATGATTGGTCCATATTCCTCATTATAAACATCTCATCAATACAGTCTACCGTGAATATAAAAAACATACGTTGATACACAATAAAAAATATTTTATCCTATATAAATAAAAACAGTATAAAAATGCTGTGGTATTTCTCATGAACCACAATATTCTACCTATACATTTTTATGGTACGGGATAGGAAACTTATATGGCTTTTTTAGAGGCTTATATGCACAAATGTCAATCAAATGCTTTATTTATAATACAACAAAGCGACTAATAAAAAGGGAAAGAAAGGATCATACTATTAATATAAATTAAAATGGTGATAGTCCATATATATCTGATATGTTTGGATTTTTTATCTAGGACTAAGTGTATTAATAGATTAAATGCTTGCGCCAATATAAAAAAGAACTCGTGCCTAAAACTAAAATAAACTAATGAGTGGGCAATCTAATGTAGTAAGTAAATAGTATTTATGAATGAGAATATAAACACAATTAACAGCAGTGTTAATGGAACACCAGATATCACTGCCGTTTCAAAAATGGTCCAGATTAGTTTTTTTCCTTGCTCATAAATCAAATCTATTCGCATTATCAAAATATTTGAATTTTACCATATTCGTTGCTCAATAGATGTACTTTATGAGCAATGAGAACGAATTGGCTGTATCTCTCATTATGAAGCCTACAATGTAATTACCAGAAAACTTGTAATATTAGTTATTTAGTTAAAATAAAACTATAAAACTGACCGATGTGTTGATCGGTACGTGGTATATTTTTAAAAAGTATCAGTGATTGCAATATTCATCAGAATCACCTATGTGTTTTAAAAAGTTTCATAGGTGTATCTCCCAATATTCATATAAATAATCATAACGGAATACTGGTTGTGGTGATATTAACCAAAATGTTTTGTGTGAATTTATAGAGAAATATCTGTGGATTTATAAAGATATTTTATGTAAATATGTAAAGACTCATGAACATTGTATATTACGGCCAATATCAAAATACTAGGTCTACAATCAACTTATGATGATATTGGCCAAAATGCATATAAATATATAAAACTAATGGTCATTATGTATTGAAATGTTATTAGTCAGGTTGTTTAGCCTATTCTTATTTTGGAAAAATGAATTTCAAATTATTGCAACTGTTTTAATAAAAAAAGAGAATAATATAATGTTAAACAGATAAAGTTGTGAACGTGTTGAAACATGCTAAAGTATATCGTTAGTAATATGAACGTGTAGGCATGTGTTGTTATATAAAATTACCAATGAAGTGAACATGTAATAATTAAAATGTATATGTTAATCTATGTGTCTGATATGATGGGGAACTTATATATCTCTGTATATCTAAAATGGTAACAAATATATGGTGATATGTGGTTCACCTACAGTGAACAGTCTACGTGAACAAAAGGAAATGGAACATGTTGGTCATAAAGGCAAACAAATATGAATAAGCTAGTGAAAAACTACCTAAATATCTCACATAGAGGACAATGAATCATCTATAGTCTACAGTCTGTGTGAATCAAAGGGAATGAAGTGATTGAATCAGCAAAGGATTAGAGCTATTGGCATATAGACATTTGTTATAGAACCAGGTATATTAGTTAAATTAAATTAAGCATAAATATAGGTCTATGAAGTCAAAAAGACTGAAAATAATAATAATATAAAATTTTAATTGAAGGCTGCTAAATCAAGATTTGCGTTTAGATCTGATGGATAAAGTGTTTTTAGTTTGTAAATCCAATAGGTCTCACGTTGTCTCAGTTTAATTAATCAATTAATCGTCTGATTTTTAGATATTTAGGTACTTTTTCACTAGCTTATTTATATTTATTTGCCTTTTTGACCAACATGTTCCATTTCCTTTTGTTCACATAGACTGTTCACTGTAGGTGAACCACATATCACCATATATTTGTTACCATTTTTAGATATACAGAGATATATAAGTTCCCCATCATATCAGACACATAGATTAACATATACATTTTAATTATTACATGTTCACTTCATTGGTAATTTTATATAACAACACATGCCTACACGTTCATATTACGAACTATACACTTTAGCATGTTTCAACACGTTCACAACTTTATCTGTTTAACATTATATTATTCTCTTTTTTTATTAAAACAGTTGCAATAATTTGAAATTCATTTTTCCAAAATAAGAATAGGCTAAACAACCTGACTAATAAAATTTCAATACATAATGACCATTAGTTTTATATATTTATATGCATTTTGGCCAATATCATCATAAGTTGATTGTAGACCTAGTATTTTGATATTGGCCATAATATACAATGTTCATGAGTCTTTACATATTTACATAAAATATCTTTATAAATCCACATATATTTCTCTATAAATTCACACAAAACATTTTGGTTAATATCACCACAACCAGTATTCCGTTATGATTATTTATATGAATATTGGGAGATACACCTATGAAACTTTTTAAAACACATAGGTGATTCTGATGAATATTGCAATCACTGATACTTTTTAAAAATATACCACGTACCGATCAACACATCGGTCAGTTTTATAGTTTTATTTTAACTAAATAACTAACACCTAGATTTAGAGTTCTGCGTTAGCCGTCAAAAGCAGCGTTAAGGGCTCCTAACACTGCTTTTGGCCGCCCGCTGGTATTTAGAGTCAGCCAGGTAAAGGTGTACCGCTCACTTTCAAACCGTGACTTTTCCATACCGCAGATCCCCTTACGTCAATTGCGTATCCTATATTTTTATGGGATCTGCCTAACGCTGGTATATAGAGTCTTGGCTGAAGTGAGCGGTACACCCTCTACCGACAAGACTCCTAACGCCTATGAAAAGGCTGTAGTTAAGAGCTTTATGGGCTAACGCCGGTATATAAAGCTCTTAACTACAGTGCTTTAAAGTACACTAACACCCATAAACTACCTATGTACCCCTAAACCGAGGCCCCCCCACATCACGGCCACTATAATAAACTTTTTTAACCTCTAATCTGCCGACCGCACATCGCCGCCACCTACATTATCCCTATGAACCCATAATCTGCTGCCCCTAACATCGCCGACACCTACATAATATTTGTTAACCCCTAATCTGCCCCCCCAACGTCGCCGCTACCTTATCTACACTTATTAACCACTAATCTGCCGACCGGACCTCGCCGCCACTATAATAAATGTATTAACCCCTAAACCGCCGCACTCCCGCCTCGCAAACACTAGAATTACATTTTATTAACCCCTAATCTGCCCTCCCTAACATCGCCGCAACCTACCTACAATTATTAACCCCTAATCTCCCGCCCGCACCGTCGCCGCTACTATAATAAAGTTATTAACCCCTAAACCTAACTCTAACCCTAACCCTAACACCCCCCTAACATAAATATAATTTATATTAAACTAAATAATATTCCTAAAATTAACTAAATTATTCCTATTTAAAACTAAATACTTACCTATCAAATAAACCCTAATATAGCTACAATATAACTAATAATTACATTGTAGCTATTTTAGGATTTATATTTATTTTACAGGCAACTTTGTATTTATTTTAACTAGGTACAATAGCTATTAAATAGTTATTAACTATTTAATAGCTACCTAGTTCAAATAATTACAAAATTACCTGTAAAATAAATCCTAACCTAAGTTACAAACCTAACACTACACTATCAATAAATTAATTAAAAAAATTACCTACAATTACATACAATTAAATAAACTAAACTAAATTAAAAAAAAAAATAAATTATAAAAATTAAAAAAAGATTACAAGATTATTAGTCTAATTACACCTACTCTAAGCCCCCTAATAAAATAAAAAAGCCCCCCAAATAAAAAATGCCCTACCCTATTCTAAAATACAAAAGTAATCAGCTCTTTTATCAGCCCTTAAATGGGCTTTTTGCGGGGCCTTGCCCCAAAGTAATTAGCTCTTTTGCATGAAAATAAAAATACAATACCCCCCCAACATTACAACCCACCACCCACATACCCCTACTTTAACCCACCCAAATCCCCCTTAAAAAAACCTATCCCTAACCCCCTGAAGATCATCCTACCTTGAGTCGTCTTCACTCAGCCGAGCCGAATTCTTCATCCAAGGTGCGCAGAGGAGGTCCATCATCCGGTAGAAGTCTTCATCCAAGCGGGGCAAGAGAGGTCTTCCATCCGATTGAAGTCTTCATCCAGGCGGCGCCTTCAATCTTCATCCATCTGGAGCAGAGCTGAGCCATCTTCAAAGGAGCCAACGCGGACCCATCCTCTTCAACCGACGCCTACTCGCCGAATGAAGGTTCCTTCAAATGACGTCATCCAAGATGGCGTCCCTCGAATTCTGATTGGCTGATAGGATTCTATCAGCCAATCGGAATTAAGGTAGGAAAAATCTGATTGGCTGATTATATCAGCCAATCAGATTCAAGTTCAATCCGATTGGCTGATCCAATCAGCCAATCAGATTGAGCTTGCATTCTATTGGCTGTTCCGATCAGGATGAAGACTTCGGACCCTCTTCTGGACGGATCGGTGATACCCGGCGTGGTGAAGATAAGGTAGGAAGATCTTCAGGGGCTTAGTGTTAGGTTTTTTAAGGGGGGTTTGGGTTAGATTAGGGGTATGTGGGTTGTGGGTTGTAATGTTGGGGGGTATTGTATGCTTATTTAAATGCAAAAGAGCTGTTTTCTTTGGGGCATGCCCCGCAAAGGCCCTTTTAAGGGCTGGTAAGGTAAAAGAGCTGTTAACTTTTTATTTTAGAATAGGGTAGGGCATTTTTTTTTATTTTGGGGGGCTTTGTTATTTTTTTAGGGAGCTTAGAGTAGGTGTAAGTAGTTGAAAATTCTTGTAATCTTTTTTTATTTTTTGTAATTTAGTGTTTTTTTTTTGTAATTAAGTTTAGTTGATTTAATTGTAGATAATTGTAGATAGTTTAGTTAATTAATTTATTGATAGTGTGGTGTTAGGTTTAATTGTAACTTAGGTTAGGATTTATTTTACAGGTAATTTTGTAATTATTTTAACTAGGTAGCTATTGAATAGTTATTATCTATTTAATAGCTATTGTACCTAGTTAAAATAAATACAAAGTTGCCTGTAAAATAAATATAAATCCTAAAATAGCTACAATATAATTATTCGTTATATTGTAGCTATATTAGGGTTTATTTTACAGGTAAGTATTTAGCTTTAAATAGGATTAATTTATTTAATAAGAGTTAATTTATTTCGTTAGATAAAAATTATATTTAACTTAGGGGGGTGTTAGTGTTAGGGTTAGACTTAGCTTTAGGGGTTAATACATTTATTATAGTAGCGGCGAGGTCCGGTCGGCAGATTAGGGGCTAATACTTGAAGTTAGGTGTTGGTGATGTTAGGGAGGGCAGATTAGGGGTTAATACTATTTATTATAGGGTTTGCGAGGCGGGAATGAGGCGGTTTAGGGGTTAAGAAATTTATTAGAGTAGCGGCGAGGTCCGGTCGGCAGATTAGGGGTTAATAAGTGTAGGTAGGTAGCGGCGACGTTGGGGGGGGGCAGATTAGGGGGTAATAAATATAATATAGGGGTTGGCGATGTTAGGGGCAGCAGATTAGGGGTACATAGGGATAATGTAGGTTGCGGCGGTGTGCGTTCGGCAGATTAGGGGTTAAATTTTTTTGCGGTGATGTGGGGGGACCTCGGTTTAGGGGTACATAGGTAGTTTATGGGTGTTAGTGTACTTTAGAGCACAGTAGTTAAGAGCTTTATAAACCAGCGTTAGCCCATAAAGCTCTTAACTCCTGACTTTTTTCTGCGGCTGGAGTTTTGTCGTTAGAGTTCTAACGCTCACTTCAGCCAAGACTCTAAATACCAGCATTAGAAAGATCCCATTGAAAAGATAGGATACGTAATTGACGTAAGGGGATCTGCGGTATGGAAAAGTTGCGGCTGGAAAGTGAACGTTAGACCCTTTCCTGACTGACTCTAAATACCAGCGGGCGGCCAAAACCAGCGTTAGGACCCCCTAACGCTGGTTTGGACGGCTAACGCAAAACTCTAAATCTAGGCGTATGATCTTTAAAATCTGAGTTAAATGCTGCAATGTTACAACAAGGTGAGAATAGAAAAATAAAAAGATCCGCTTTTCCATGAGTTAACTCTACTTCTCTCCTTCAGAGGGGGAAGATATAGGGTATCTGCAGACAGCCTCCATATTGTGCTTTTTAATAGCGCCAGTCCCAAGTCTCAGCCTATTCTTGGCCTCCACTCCTGCTGGGATGCCACAGATGATGTTTTCACTGCCTAGGTAGCGGTATTTAGGTTGATGTTCCTAGTCCTATAACCACCTGATCCATTCGTTGGCATCTCTGCTATTTTCTGACTGCTCTCATATTAGCATTCCGCCACTCCCCCTAACGTTCATGGCTCTTTCTTATGCATCAGCATCATCACCTCTTGCTGGGCCCAGTAGTTATAAACTTTTAAGCAGTAGGTGGCAGCAGCATTTGCACAATATATAACATTGCTAGAAGCATTGTTGCAAAATCGCGGCCATATTGTGCTCTAGACATATGGAGAACAATATGAGCCTACCAGAGCCTACCTAGGTAGGCTTTTCAATAAACAATGAGAACAAAGTAAATTTGATAATAGAATTTTAAATTGTACACTCTATCTGGAATGTGAATGACAATCTTTGGATTTGTGTCTCTTTAATATGAAGTAGCCTCTGTTTAAAAAATAAGCATATTATAGTCTTTGCAGTTATACATTTCTGCTAACATAGACAAACCCTTTAACTAAACTCACCTTGACACTGATGTACAATGACAAGATCAACAGTTTTAGAAATCTCATCAGCAACCTTTGACCTACAAATAAATAAAAACACAGGTCACAATAAAGAAATGTGATCCACTCCAAGCAAGTGTGTATTAACTGTGCTGTGAATGAGGAAGAATCAAACTATATATTTTTAAGAGAACTGAAAGCAAAAAAAAAAAAAAAAGATTCAGACAAGAGTGCAAGTTTTATAACACTTTGAAAAATACTTAAATTTTAATACGTCAGAGCACAGCTATGTAATGTCAGGAACATGAGCTATATGGGAGCAAAGACTTAGGGGCCTATATGGGAGCAAAGACTTAGGGGCCTATATGGGAGCAAAGACTTAGGGGCCTATATGGGAGCAAAGACTTAGGGACCTATCCGATATTGTGGATCATGTCTGCTGCACATCGATAAATGCCAATAGCATACGATCTGGTGAGCTTCTGGTGCAATACCGCCCCCTACAGATTCGCGGCCAATCGCCCGCTAGCAGGGGGTGTCAATCAACCCGATCATATTCGATCGGGTTGATTTCTGTCCGCCGCCTCAGAGCAGGCGTACAGGTTATGGAGCAGCGGTCTTTAGACACACGGGGCATCAAGCTCCATACGGAGCTTAATAAATATGCCTCTTAAGCCTAGATTCAAAAAGATCCCCCAATATTTTCAAGCATATTTACTTTCAGCTCACATTCATTAGCTTTTCATTCACGTATTTTCAGGCTTATTTTATACACAGTCACAAACAACCTGGGAACAGCCTATTTTAGACAATCTCTACCAAGCAGGGCTGGTAAGTGGTGACTGGCTTAGCAGAATATGATCATATTGTGTGACTAAGATCCCATTTTATTTAAAGGCATTTATAACAGGCAACATTTTTTTGCAGCATAAATATAAGTCAATATTATTGGGAGATGTTAATCACAATTTTATTTGAACTATGTAAGTATATTTAGCTGATAGAAGTATATTTGTTTTTGCACCTCAAATATAAGCCAATATTTTTTTTTGCGAGATGTTTATCCCAATCTTATTAGAAGCTATGTAAGTATATTTGGCAGACAGAAGCATATACAAATATGCCATGAAAGAGTGGACTTAAGTGGCTGGATGTGCACCAATACTTTTTGTTGTTCTGTAATTGTTTTGGTCACTTCGGTAGCACTCCCACAATATGTGTGTTAAGATTAAACAGTCGTTTTGTGGTGTGCTTAACCAAAAAACCCCTTTGTTGTATCTTTTGAATAGGGAGCTTACAAAATCCCTCCCCTTTGGTTAATGCACGCCACCCAGCCCATGTGTGTTCCAGATAATGTAATTGTTTTATACTTAATAAGCTAAAAAGCTTCACACAGTGTAGACATGACTTGCTGCAGTGTGGAAACTGGTTAGTGTTAGGACCAGTCTATATGGGACACCCTGTAAGTGGTGACTGGCTTAGCAGAATATGATCATATTGTGTGACTAAGATCCCATTTCATTTAAAGGCATTTTTAACAGGCAAAAAAATTTTGCAGCATAAATATAAGTCAATATTATTGCGAGATGTTAATCCCAATTCTATTTGAACTATGTAAGTATATTTAGCAGATAGAAGTATATTTGTTTTTGCAGCTCAAATATAAGCCAATATTTTGCAAGATGTTTATCCCAATCTTATTAGAAGCTATGTAAGTATATTTGGCAGACAGAAGCATATACAAATATGCCATGAAAGAGTGGACTTAAGTGGTTGGATGTGCACCATTACTTTTTGTTGTTCTATATATATATACAGTGAGGTAAAAAAAATATTTGATCCCCTGCTGATTTTGTACGTTTGCCCACTGACAAAGAAATGATCAGTCTATAGTTTTAATGGTAGGTTTATTTGAACAGTGAGAGACAGAATAACAACAAAATCCAGAAAAACGCATTTCAAAAAAGTTATAAATTGATTTGCATTTTAATGAGTGAAATACTTATTTGATCCCCTATCAATCCATTTCTGGCTCCCAGGTGTCTTTTATACAGGTAACAAGCTGAGATTAGGAGCACTCTCTTAAAGGCAGTGCTCCTAATCTCAGCTTGTTACCTGTATAAAAGACACCTGTCCAAACAAACAAACATGAATGTAAACCAGCACAGATCCACTCAGAGTCCCACAGTGAGAACTGCCAAACTCACTTCCGTTATTACTCCTAAAAGACACCTGTCAACAGAAGCAATCAATCAATCAGATTCCAAACCCTACACCATGACCAAAACCAAAGAGCTGTCCACGGATGTCAGGGACAAGATTGTAAACCTACACAAGGATGCAATGGGCTACAAGACCATCGCCAAGCAGCTTGGTGCAATTATTCGCAAATGGAAGAAACACAAAATAACTGTCAATCTCCCTCGGTCTTGGACTCCATGCAAGATCTCCCCTTGTGGAGTTTCTACGATCATGAGAACGGTGAGGAATCTGATCAGAACTACACAGGGGAATCTTGTCAACGATGTCAAGTCAACTAGGACCATAGTCACCAAGTAAACAATTGGTAACACACTACGCTGTGAAGGACTGAAATCCTGCAGCGCCCGCAAGGTCCCCCTGCTCAAGAAAGCACATGTACAGGCCTGTCTGAAGTTTGCCAATGAACATCTAAATGATTCAGAGGAGAACTGGGTGAAAGTGTTGTGGTCGGATAAGACAAAAATCAAGCTCTTTAGCTCAACTCAACTCGCTTTGTTTGGAGGAGGAGGAATGCTGCCTATGACCCCAATAACAAAGCAAAATGGAATCCAGCACACAATCTAAAGGAGTGAACCCACCAAGAGCTACTAACTGGCTCTCAAAATGGAAATGACAAAGAATAGCAGAGGGTCTCCAATGCTGCAAATAATTCTTTATTATATTGTCAGGATACTGCAGTATGGATCTATTTGTAGAAAGGTTAGCAGCAGATTTTAATACATTTCTGACAATTTGTAGCATCTGTAGTGCAACAGATTAATATCTTGTAATTGTTGCTTACTACAGTTTGCAATTCTATATACAGTCAACCAACCTAAAGAGTCTCTTATTTCCCTAGGCTAAAGTTTCTACTGATATGTATACATAAACATAAGCTCTTAGAACTAAAACCGGTTAACAGAATACTAAAATGATACAGCTATAATAGTTTAAATTCTGAGTTAAGAATCTCTCAATACATCTAGAAAGTATAAAGTTAGTAAGAGTTTGTTCAGGAGAATTTCATTACTGCAGTTCACTTAGGTGCATATATTTCAAAAGGAACAGGAAAGAATTAGAATATCCACTAGATTCAAAGTACATTTCCCAAAGAAACAAGTAACAGGTGACACAGTGTGTTAGTGCTTACTTGGTTAGATTGCAATCTGTGCTTGGAAGGTAATCTGGATTGTTCAGAGAGGTCTGAATCTCATGGAGCTGAAAACAGTAACAGAGGTAGGTATGCAGCACAGTGTGGTCTGTGTAAACAAAGTGGAACAAAGATCTCTCAGGCAGAACTGCTCCAGCTCAGGAAAGAGGCTGGGATGTCAGCTGCAGTACACTTCTCTCAGTAGGAAACTTAAACAACAGTCAGTGTAACCCAGCTGAAGAAGTAGAAGCTGTAAATGCAAAGAAGGAAATTTCCACAAAATAGAAGTAAATACAAAGTGAGCAACTGAAGAAAATTAATAATCAGATAGGGAGATTTAAATGGCTTCAGTTATCACAAGCAAATGGCCATGATCTGTTGCAAACAAATTTCCAAGCAATTTGGAAAGGAAACCCTGCCTCCTTTTAAAGACAGCTGAATCCTCAAGTAATTAAGGAACCTTAAAAAAACAGTACATGACATATATGTTCATATCCAAGACACGATCATAAAAGCCACAACGTTTTGGGGCAAATGCCCTTAATCATGTGTTAAAATTACAAACAGGTGGGCATGTCCACACATCAACTCTGTGCGGTCGCATTTTCAGGAGCTCCAGAAGAGGCTGAGTTAATTCACTTATTACTTCAACCAATTCACAGCATACTAAGAAGGAAAGTTATATTTCAGGTCCACAAAGTTTTGTGGATCATGTACATATGAAATTTGCTGTACTCATGACTCAGGAGCAACTGAACAGCATATCGAGGCCTACAGTGGCGGCTATCTTCTAGGCTGAGCAACCTCCACCCGGTAACACGGATCATTTGCCTCATTGGAACCAAGGAATATATATACAAAAACAAAAGCATATTCTGACACATATGAATTTGTGACAGTATCATCAAGAGACCATATAATAAGCCGATTACCGACAACTATGTGGGACCAGCAGCTAACACTACGCTTGGACGAGCTCCCTACACAGTTTGAGCTAAAGATCTCTGCTATACTAGAGAGATATCCCCTGGAACACCTACAATTCATAAAAACCAGAGTGCATGCTGCTAACTTGTCCCCCACTATCGTGGAAATCAATCCTGGCAAGAATCTACAAGCCGAGGCGGAACAGCATGGCGCTCAAAATACAAAGCTTACGCATGATCAACTTTGTGTCGCAACAGAGCATGGCGATCCATCACTTCCAACAACCAAAAAGATAGCTGACAAGTTAATAGAGGAGGCGCGGAATTCTGTAACTGGTAACAACGTAGGTACTGGTTTGCCTCGGGATCAATATATGGAAGACGGGAGAGTTTTGCTGTGTTTGGCACCCAATGAGAAAATAGCCATAGGGGGCACACAAGCCATAGGAACTAACTACCACAAACAAGGAAGAATATCTATATTCACAAAAGGAGATTATTCCGGAGAACTTCAGCATTATCACCTGCTAAATCTTTATGCTTCTCTTTGAGATCCAACACAGCTGCACTATCTTCAGTCACAATGACTTACGAGATATGCACTTCCTATGGATCGTCTATACTTTTATGCAATATACTTGTTCTATGAATCTTGGAACCTACATTATTGTCCCATCTCTCCCAATTGAAGAACCATCAGGACTGACTTAATATTATTGCCCCCTATCAGCCACAAATCCACTAGGACGGTATATATACTATGTCCATTTCACTTGCTTATAAATGTTCCACACAATGAATGTTCTTGTTTATACAGTTTAAATAATTATGGATATTACTGTATAGTAGTCTAATTTTGCATTATCCCAACGTTACTACTGCAGTAGACTTTAATTTCATATCCTATTACTTTCAAAGTGATCTACTTCTGTTAGAGGTTAAGTTAATATGTTGTTCTTGCCCAAAAGACTCTTTTAATTTTTAAGTTGATTTGATGTATATCTAAGGTTACATATGTTAAGAGAAACTCATTGTCAAAACCTGGGCTACCCTCATTTCTTATCTAGTCAGGGCTAAAGGATAATATAAAATAACTAAATTTAGAGCATTTGAAAACACCCTTTCCTAGAATTACCTCCAGAACCGCTGCTTGCGGCCGGGGCTGCAGGGATGAGATATTATAATGTTTTCTTTCTTTTTTTTTTTTTTTTGGTTCAATAATTTTTTTATTGGGTTTACATATGACACCCAAAAACCAACGACAAATCCAGCGAGTTTCATAGAAAACAGTGGTACATTTATAAATTAAAATAGATAAGATACACTAAAAAAAAATGGGGGAAGAAAAATATGATTTAAACGGTATGCCATCATTCATCAGCAGCCAGTCGGTCTTGCGCGTTTCGGCTGGTAAATAGCCTTATTCATAGACCATACAGAGTATCTGGTTTACACCCTTTAATAGCCTGGTCAATGGCAATCAGGGGTGTGCAGCTGATGAGTGATGCATACCTTGATTAACCAATCATGGCACAAATCTTTATACCGTTATCAATGTGGGATGTTATAATTCACACTTTGATTGTGAGTATAAGGCAGGAAACATGTACATAAAAATATTTATAAACACTTATATAATTAATACAACATACATTTTATATAGAAAGGGCCACCAATAGCAATAGAATTGCTTGAATTACTAATAGTTTTTAGTCATAGCTTTTGCTAGTGCTGTCCCCTGATTGAGAGTCAAAGACAGCATATGAGATATATTTTATCCTCATAAATAGTATACTTTGTTTAGTTTTAAGTAATCAAACTGATAATTGCCTGTTGGTTAAAGGAATACAGTAAATAGAGACAAACAATATTGTGTACTATAATGTCTCATATATGTTAATTACATTGCATGGAGAGCGACTGCAATAAAACCTATTGTTCATTTTTTATGTTGCCAATGGTTTATGATATCACCTACTGCATTAAAGCCTTTTGAGCGTCTTGTTTGCAGGGTGAATATCCAAAATGCCTCTCTATGCAATAACCTATGTAACCTATCGCCTCCTCTAGAAGTATGTGTAATGTGTTCAATAACCTGCCATCTGAAGCTGGTAACAGATTTATTATGTTGGTAGATAAAGTGGTGTACTAAATATGACACATAAATACTCTTGTCTATGTTGTTGAGATGCTCCCTAATACGTGAGCGTGCCTCCCGTGAAGAACACCCCACGTATTGCTTATTACTCTGGGGGGTAGTTATCAAGCCGTCAACCTCAAATACGCTGGAATTCCGCAGCGTATTTGTGGCGAGGCTGATTCGCCTTAGTTATCAAAGGCTACAGACTGGCAAAAGTAGAATTTTGTGACGTAAACTTCGATCCGCCGGACTCAGTCCGACACAGATCGATTCTTATGTCACTCCAGATGTGTGGCACAATCTGACTACTTTTGCTAGTTATCAAAAAACTAGCAGGTACGCTCGGCACTTTTACGGCCCAGCATACCTGGTTTTCAATCCGCCGCCCTGGAGGCGGCAGATCCCATAGGAATTTGAACATAGCGAAAGTACAAGTTCGCTGCTGCCAGACATCCCATTCATTCCTATGGGAGCTGTCTACACCTAACACCCTAACATGTACCCCAAGTCTAAACACCTCTAATCTGTCCCCCCTACACCGCCGCAACTAAATAAAATGATTGACCCCTAAACCGCCGCTCCCGGAGCCCACCGCAAGCTACTCTATACATATTAACCCCTAAACCGCCGCTCCCGGAGCCCACCGCAACCTATATTAAATTTATTAACCCCTAATCTGCCCCCCTACACCGTCGCTACCTATAATACATTTATTAACCCCTATCCTGCCCCCCACTACACCGCCGCCACTGTAATAAAATTATTAACCCCTAAACCTAAGTCTAACACTAACCCTAACACCCCCTAACTTAAATATTAATTAAATAAATCTAAATAATATTTCTATTATGAACTAAATTAATCCTATTTAAAACTAAATACTTACCTTTAAAATAAACCCTAATATAGCTACAATATAAATAATAATTATATTGTAGCTATGTTAGGATTTATTTTTATTTTACAGGTACCTTTCAATTTATTTTAACTAGGTACAATAGCTATTAAATAGTTATTAACTATTGAATAGCTTACCTAGCTAAAATAAAGAGAAATTTACCTGTAAACTAAAAACTAGCCTAAGTTACAATTACACCTAACACTACACTACACTTAAATATATTATTCCTATTTAAAACTAAATACTTACCTGTAAAATAAACCCTAAGATAGCTACAATGTAATTAATAATTACATTGTAGCTATCTTAGGATTTATATTTATTTTACAGGTAACTTTATATTTATTTTAGCTATTTAGAATAGTTATTAAATAGTTATTAACTATTTAATAACTACCTAGCTAAAAGAAATACAAAATCACCTGTAAAATAAATCCTAACCTAAGTTACAATTAAACCTAACACTACACTATCATTAAATAAATTACCTACAAATAACTACAATTAAATACAATTACATAAACTAACTAAAGTACAAAAAATAAAAAAGCTAAGTTACAAAAAATAAAAAAAATAAGTTACAAACATTTAAAAAAATATTACAACAATTTTAAGCTACTTACACCTAATCTAAGCCCCCTAATAAAATAACAACCCCCCCCCCAAAATAAAAAAATGCCCTACCCTATTCTATATTAAAAAAGTTCAAAGCTCTTTTACCTTACCAGCCCTTAAAAGGGCCTTTTGTGGGGGCATGCCCCAAAGAATTCAGCTCTTTTGCCTGTAAAAGAAAAATACAACCCCCCCAACATTAAAACCCACCACCCACATACCCCTAATCTAACCCAAACCCCCCTTAAAATAACCTAACACTAATCCCCTGAATATCATCCTACCTTTAGTCGTCTTCACTCAGCCGAGCCACCATGGAACTGAAGAGGAGACCCGGACCGGCAGAAGTGATCCTCCAAGCGGCGCTGAAGAAATCTTCCATCTGATGAAGTGATCCTCCAAGCGGCGCTGAAAAAGTCTTCCATCCGGGCGATGTCATCTTCCAAGAGGCGCTGAAGAAGTCTTCTATCCGGGCGATGTCATCTTCCAAGCCGGGTCTTGAATCTTCATCCCGCTGACGCGGAACATCCTTCTTTACCGACAGACTACCGACGAATGAAGGCTCCAAGATGGCGTCCCTTCAATTCCGATTGGCTGATAGGATTCTATCAGCCAATCAGAATTAAGGTAGGAAAAATCTGATTGGCTGATTGAATCAGCCAATCAGATTCAAGTTCAATCCGATTGGCTGATCCAATCAGCCAATCAGATTGAGCTTGCATTCTATTGGCTGATTGGAACAGCCAATAGAATGCAAGCTCAATCTGATTGGCTGATTGGATCAACCAATCAGATTGAACTTGAATCCTAATCCTAACATAGCTACAATGTAATTATTAATTATATTGTAGCTATCTTAGGGTTTATTTTACAGGTAAGTATTTAGTTTTAAATAGGAATAATTTATTAAAGTATAGTGTAGTGTTAGGTGTAATTGTAACTTAGGTTAGTTTTCAGTTTACAGGTACATTTCTCTTTATTTTAGCTAGGTAAGCTATTAAATAGTTAATAACTATTTAATAGCTATTGTACCTAGTTAAAATAAATTGAAAGGTACCTGTAAAATAAAAATAAATCCTAAAATAGCTAGAATATAATTATTATTTATATTGTAGCTATATTAGGGTTTAT
Source organism: Bombina bombina (assembly GCF_027579735.1). Classification (NCBI taxonomy): domain Eukaryota; kingdom Metazoa; phylum Chordata; class Amphibia; order Anura; family Bombinatoridae; genus Bombina; species Bombina bombina. The sequence goes on from NC_069506.1 coordinate 338,390,805, forward strand.
TTTAAAGGTAAGTATTTAGTTTTAAATAGGATTAACTTAGTTAATAAGAGAAATATTATTTAGATTTATTTAATTAATATTTAAGTTAGGGGGGTGTTAGGGTTAGTGTTAGACTTAGGTTTAGGGGTTAATAATTTTATTACAGTGGCGGCGGTGTAGTGGGGGGCAGGATAGGGGTTAATAAATTTATTATAGGTGGCGACGGTGTAGGGGGGGCAGGATAGGGGTTAATAAATTTAATATAGGTTGCGGCGGGTTCAGGGAGCGGCGGTTTAGGGGTTAAACTATTTATTTATTTGCGGCGAGGTGTGGGATCAGCAGGATAGGGGTTAATAACTTTATTATAGAGGGCGACGGTATAGGGGGGGCAGGATAGGGGTTACTAGGTATAATGTAGGTGGCAGCGGTGTCCGGGAGCGGCGGTTTAGGGGTTAATACATTTATAAGACTTGCGGCGGGGTCTAGGAGCGGCGGTTTAGGGGTTAGTAACTTCATTTAGTTGCGGTGGGCTCCGAGGGCGCCGGTATAGGGGGTAGAACAGTGTAGTTTAGTGTGAGTGCTTAGTGACAGGCTAGCAAGAAAGCTGTCAAACAGCCGAAGAGCAGCGAGATCGGATGTGTGATAACTCTCACAGTCCGCTGCTCATCGCCCCGCGGCTTTTTGACAGCTTTATTTGATAACTTAGGCGAAATTTTTCAGGTTTGCGGCGGCGATGTGAGGCGAGCTTAGGCGGGCGTATTGGGCCGGCGAAGGCAGGAAAGTTGACACGTTGATAACTACCCCCCACTGTGTGCACTCCGCTAAGTAGATTACGTATTTGGTACGACAATTAGTACAACTAGATGACAGAAAAACTCTGTGTGGTTTTCGATTGGAATCTATCCGTTACATTTGCATGGCTGCAGGCTATGCAATTTGAAAAGTGACACAATTTGAAAAGTACATTATCCCAACGTTACTACTGCAGTAGACTTTAATTTCATATCCTATTACTTTCAAAGTGATCTACTTCTGTTAGAGGTTAAGTTAATATGTTGTTCTCGCCCAAAAGACTCTTTTAATTTTAAAGTTGATTTGATGTATATCTAAGTTTACATATGTTAAGAGAAACTCATTGTCAAAAACCTGGGCTACCCTCCTTTCTTATCTAGTCAGGGATCTAGTCAGGGCTAAAGGATAATATAAAATAACTAAATTTAGAGCATTTGAAAACACCCTTTCCTAGAATTACCTCCAGAACTGCGGCTTGCGGCCGGGGCTGCAGGGATGAGATATTATAATGTTTTCTTTTTTTTTTCTTTTTTTGGTTCAATAATTTTTTTATTGGGTTTACATATGACACAGCAACATTTTTAAACAAAACATGCTTTTAATGATTGAGCCACAATTTATACACCCCAAACATGGGAAAATCCCACATTTTTTTTATTGATGAATTGTTGTTGTTGATTTTTGCCAGAGCCAATGTCAGCTTTAATCAGTACATCTCGCAAACTTTTGCTGCGATTATAAGCTGGCATTGGGAACTGGCAAAATTCCTCTATGTTGGGATTGCAACCAATAAGTATACCCCAATGTTTGCGAATAATTTTAAATACTGTCTGACTTTGTTTAGAAAATGTAGATACAAAAGTTACTCTCTTATTGTAATTTTTCAAAAGTTTTGGTTTCAACAATGTATCTCTGTGAATAGGTGATACCTCATCTATAACACTTGTAATAAGACTCTAAGGGTACCCCCACGCTTAAAATATTGTCAATGTAGCGCCACCAAGTGGTGCCACACTGATGAAACAACGAATTTTCAAAGACAAAATTCTCCTCAAAGGAGTTTATGTATATATTGGTGTAATATGGGGCGACGTTGGAGCCCATAGCGGTCCCCTGCAACTGAAGGTAAAAAGTATCTTTAAATAAAAAATAGTTATTATACAAAATAATTTAAAGTAGTTGCAAAATAAAAAAAAATATCTGTGCACTAGAATGGGAACCAGCAGAATATAGAGCATGTTTGACAGCACCCAAGCCACTTTCATGCAAAATTGACGTGTACAAAATTGCAATATCCAGACTCAACAGAGTGAATTCAGTTGCAAGTTATTTAATTTGACCAAAAAAATAATTTGTATCCTTTACAAATGTACTTGACTGCTCCACCAGGGGTCTCAATATTTTATCCAATTATATAGAGATATAGAGCAACCTAGGACTTTTGAATTTTAGTCAGGATGTATAATACCAGTGTTATAGGGTCTTTGACAGTGGATGATAGGCAGTGATAGGCAGTTTTGACATTGATGATAGCATTGTCTAATGCAAATTTGATGATAATTTAAATCTCTTTAGTAATTTTAAATATTGGGTTACCTGCAATGATGACATATACATTACTCATATTTAGCTGTTGATACACCTCCCTTTTATAGTCAAGTATGTTAAGAATGACAGTCGCACCGCCCTTGTCAGCCGGTTTCAAAATCAACTTGTCATTGGTTTTAAGGGCTTTCAGGTATGCTTGATCAGCTGATGTAAAGTTGACAGACTTGGCTATACCACTGCATTTGTGATGTTTAACTCATGACTGTAATTTGTCTAAATCTGCTAGCACAAGACGTTCAAAAGTTTCTATATTAAAATGTATGTTGGAGGGACAAAAATAACTTTTATTATACAAACCCAAATCTCTGATGTTAAGGAATTTTTTTCATTAGCAATAAAAAAATATAATTTTTCAACAATCAGTAATTTAGTGCCAGTGGTGCCCACAGATTGATAATTTGTAGACAAAAGATGCTTACTTGCTTGGAGGTATCTCCCAGCAAGGTATTAGCATGTTAATATTTCAATCTTATATGGCGAAAAAACTGAAGATATCCCTTCTCAAGTTAAAAAAAATCACAGTCACTATAAGCACAAAAAGACAGACCTTTCTGTAGGATTGCAGACTCCCTCTCGCTCAATGGACAGTCCAATATGTTGACCACTATGTCTTGTTATGGGATCGGGTCATCCTGCGTGATGACATCTTGTCTGTTTTTTGCGCTTCTTGAGCGCCTTTGGCTGTAGCTCCGATGTATGCGGCCTCGCTGCCTGGACTGCCTTCTCCCTCTCCCTGGGAAAAATCCACCGACAATTCTGAGCTGCTCCCCATAGATGCGCCTTGGTGATACTGTCTCCTCCTAAACCCAAGACTGATGTGGCGTTCTTTACCTTGGGGGTAAAAAATCCAGCGATAGACTCTGTTAGACGAATAATCTAATAATCAGCACAAAATATGTACCTAAATTATGTCAAGTTCTTATACAGTAAACTGAAATTATAAAAAAAGCTTTAAAGCCTTACTTTAAAGCTTTCTTTAAAGCTTTTTAACATTTCAGGTTACTGTATAAGAACTTGACATAATTTAGGTACATATTTTGTGATAATTATTTAACTTTTGTGACAACTATTTTCTCTTTTTTCTCTGTATAGGTCAGGGGCGTATTAAGGCATAGGCCAACAAGGCCGGTGCCTAGGGCAGCAGATTTTTAAGGGGCAGCAGAATTTTGAGTCCCTAGGGCCACTCTACTGAACTCAGGGCCGGGTGGCTAAATCAACCAATTACTAATGACTTAAATGGCTGGCACAGCTATTGCTATCCTATGGTATTGTATGTGGGTGCGCATGACATGGTGACAGTGGAGGCGGAGCTCACTTGCACGGCCTGGACTGAGAGGGAATGCAGTATTCTTCCTGGCTCCACCGTGTGATTGAGACTCACACAGACTACACAGTGCAGTGTGCACTACAACGTGACCACTGTGAAACAGCATATGCCTTTCTCCCTTCAATACATCTTCATTAGACATTAAAATACTTAAACGCATTAGTCACTAAATACTTGTACATTTACTGTTTGTCTATCTGTCATACATGCAAAGAATAAGTATTTATTGCTGAATCTATACAACTATGTGACTTAAAACACAACTGAAAATATGTTGTATGCATTTAATACATTCAGAAACAATACAAGTATATACTTTATTATGATTGTATCATGTGACTTTATCCCCTAGGATACCATTCCTAAACCTATCATAACTACTGTTGTATTTTTTTTAGTACTTTTAAAGGCCAGTTTGTATATCCATTACATATTTATCCAAGCAGATATTTTGCTTAAATAACTGTCAATCACCAAAGAAGATGTTTAAGGTTAAACAACTACCTACTGACGAACTATTATACAGTGAAGGATTTTTTTAATGTCTTAATATATATATATATATATATATATATATATGTGTGTGTGTTTGTGTGTGTGTGTGTGTGTGTGTGTGTGTGTGACCAGTGTGAATGCAAGCCCTGGTGAACATCTACTTAAAAAGACATTTTTTTTTTTTTAATTTTTTACACCCTGCCCCAAAAATATTATGGCTAAAAAAAGGCCTTAAACCTGGGGTGGGGTGGGGTGGGGGGGGGGGGGGGCAGCAGAATTTTGAGTGCCTAGGGCAGCACAAAACCTAAATACGCCCCTGGTATAGGTACTCTTGATTCCCTAGAGAAAAATATTTTTTTTATTTGTGTGGTTATGCTGGTCCTGATGTGCTTCTTGCCTTGTAACATATTAGGTCTGTTGTAAAATATTATTCTCATTCGGCTAGATTTAGAGTTGGGCGGTAGCCGTCAAAACCAACGTTAGAGGCTCCTAACGCTGGTTTTGGGCTACCGCTGGTATTTGGAGTCAGTCAGGAAAGAGTCTAACGCTCACTTTCCAGCCGCAACTTTTCCATACCGCAGATCCCCCTACGCCATTTGCGTATCCTATCTTTTCAATGGGATATTCCTAACGCCGGTATTTAGAGCCTTGGCTAAAGTGAGCGTTAGAAGTCTAAAGTCAAAACTCCAGCCACAGAAAAAAGTCAGTAGTTAAGAGCTTTCGGGGCTAACGCCGGTTTATAATGCTCTTAACTACTGTGCTCAAAAGTACACTAACACCCATAAACTACCTATGTACCCCTAAACCGAGGCCCCCCCACATCGCCGCCACTCTATTAAAATTTGTAACCCCTAATCTGCCGACAGCACACCGTCGCCACCTACGTTATCCCTATGTACCCCTAATCTGCTGCCCCTAACATCGCAGACACCTACATAATATTTATTAACCCCTAATCTGCCACCCTCAACGTCGCCGCTACCTACCTACACTTATTAACCCCTAATCTGCCGACTGGACTGCACAGCTACTATAATAAATGTATTAACCCCTAATCCGCCTCACTCCCGCCTCAATAACCCTATAATAAATAGTATTAACCCCTAATCTGCCCTCCCTAACATCGCCGACACCTAACTTCAAGCATTAACCCTTAATCTGCCGACCGGAGCTCACCGCTATTCTAATACATTTTTTAATCCCTAAAGCTAATTCTAACCCTAACCCTAACACCCCCCTAAATTAAATATAATTTTTATCTAATGAAATAAATTAACTCTTATTAAATAAATTATTCCTATTTAAAGCTAAATACTTACCTGTAAAATAAACCCTAATATAGCTACAATATAAATAATAATTATATTGTAGCTATTTTAGGATTAATATTTATTTTACAGGCAACTTTGTATTTATTTTAACCAGGTACAATAGCTATTAAATAGTTAATAACTATTTAATAGCTACCTAGTTAAAATAATTACAAAATTACCTGTAAAATAAATCCGAACCTAAGTTACAATTAAACCTAACACTACACTAGCAATAAATAAATTAAATAAACTACCTACAATTCCTACAATTAAACCTAACACTACACTAGCAATAAATTAATTAAAAAAAAAATACCTACAAATAAATACAATTAAATAAACTAACTAAAGTACAAAAAATAAAAAAGAACTAAGTTACAAAAAATAAAAAAATATTTACAAACATTAGAAAAATATTACAACAATTTTAAACTAATTACACCTACTCTAAGCCCCCTAATAAAATAACAAAGACCCCCAAAATAAAAACATACAATACCCCCCCCAACATTACAACCCACCACCCACATACCCCTAATCTAACCCAAACCCCCCTTAAATAAACCTAACACTAAGCCCCTGAAGATCTCCCTACCTTGTCTTCACCACGCCGGGTTCACCGATTCGTCCTGGCTCCGACGTCTTCATCCAAGCCCAAGGCTGAAGATGTCCATAATCCGACTGAAGTCTTCATCCAAGCCGGAGCTGAAGAGGTCCATGATCGGGCTGAAGTCTTCATCCAAGCGGGAGCTGAAGAGGTCCATGATCGGGCTGAAGTCTTCTATAAAGCTGCATCTTCAATCTTCTTTCTTCCGGATCCATGTTCATCCCGCCGACGCGGAACATCCATCTTCACCCACGACTTCCCGACGAATGACGGTTCCTTTAAGGGACGTCATCCAAGATGGCGTCCCTCGAATTCCGATTGGCTGATAGGATTCTATCAGCCAATCGGAATTAAGGTAGGAAAATTCTGATTGGCTGATGGAATCAGCCAATCAGAATCAAGTTCAATCCGATTGGCTGATCGGATCAGCCAATCGGATTGAACTTGATTCTGATTGGCTGATTCCATCAGCCAATCAGAATTTTCCTACCTTAATTCCGATTGGCTGATAGAATCCTATCAGCCAATCGGAATTCAAGGGACGCCATCTTGGATGACGTCCCTTAAAGGAACCTTCATTCGTCTAGTCATCGGAAGAAGAGGATGGATCCGCGGTGAAGGTCTTCAAGATGGAGCCGGTCGTCATCGGATGGAAGAACATAGAAGATGCCTCCTGGATGAAGATGTTTGCCGGTCCGGATGTCCTCTTCTGCCCGCTTGGATCAAGACTTCAACCGGAGGATGGATGTCTTCAGCCCCCCGCTTGGCTTGGATGAAGACATCGGAGCCTGGACGGATCGCTGATACCTGGCGAGGTGAAGATAAGGTAGGAAGATCTTCAGGGGCTTAGTATTAGGTTTATTTAAGGGGGGTTTGGGTTAGATTAGGGGTATGTGGGTGGAGGGTTGTAATGTTGGGGGGGGGTATTGTATGTTTTTTTTTACAGGCAAAAGAGCTGAATTCTTTGGGGCATGCCCCGCAAAGGGCCCTTTTCAGGGCTGGTAAGGTAAAAGAGCTTTGTACTTTTTTATTTTAGAATCGGGTAGGGCATTTTTTTATTTTGGGGGTCTTTGTTATTTTATTAGGGGGCTTAGAGTAGGTGTAATTAGTTTAAAATGGTTGTAATATTTTTCTAATGTTTGTAAATATTTTTTTATTTTTTGTAACTTAGTTCTTTTTTATTTTTTGTACTTTAGTTAGTTTATTTAATTGTATTTATTTGTAGGTATTGTATTTAATTAATTTATTGATAGTGTAGTGTTATGTTTAATTGTAGATAATTGTAGGTATTTTATTTAAGTAATTTATTGATAGTGTAGTGTTAGGTTTAATTGTAACTTAGGTTAGGATTTATTTTACAGGTATTTTTGTAATTATTTTAACTAGGTAACTATTAAATAGTTATTAACTATTTAATAGCTATTGTACCTGGTTAAAATAAATACAAAGTTGCCTGTAAAATAAATATTAATCCTAAAATAGCTACAATATAATTATAATTTATATTGTAGCTATATTAGGGTTTATTTTACAGGTAAGTATTTAGCTTTAAATAGGAATAATTTATTTAATAAGAGTTAATTTATTTCTTAGATAAAAATTATATTTAACTTAGGGGGGTGTTAGGGTTAGGGTTAGATTTAGCTTTAGGGGTTAATACATTTATTAGAGTAGCGGTGAGATCCGGTTGGCAGATTAGGGGTTAATAATTGTAGGTAGGTGGAGGCGACATTGGGGGGGGGGGCAGATTAGGGGTTAATAAATATAATATAGAGGTCGGCGGTGTTAGGGGCAGCAGATTAGGGGTACATAGGTATAATGTAGGTTGCGGCGGTGTACGGAGCGGCAGATTAGGGGTTAATAATAATATGCAGGGGTCAGCGATAGCGGGGGCGGCAGATTAGGGGTTAATAAGTGTAAGGCTAGGGGTGTTTAGACTCGGGGTACATGTTAGGGTGTTAGGTGCAGACTTAGGAAGTGTTTCCCCATAGCAAACAATGGGGCTGCGTTAGGAGCTGAACGCTGCTTTTTTGCAGGTGTTGGGTTTTTTTTCAGCTCAAACAGCCCCATTGTTTCCTATGGGGAAATTGTGCACGAGCACGTTTTTGAAGCTGGCCGCGTCCGTAAGCACCGCTGGTATTTAGAGTTGCAGTGGCGGTAAATTATGCTCTATGCTCCCTTTTTGGAGCCTAACGCAGCCCTTCTGTGAACTCTAAATACCAGCGGTATTTAAAAGGTGCGGGCGAAAAAAAGCATGCGTAGCTAACGCACCCCTTTGGCCGCAGAACTCTAAATCTAGCCAATTATTTTTTTGCAATGCATATGTCTTTAAGAAAAAATCTTTCTCTTAGGAGGCTTCATAGCTGTTTTTTTACATATATACACCAGTTGTTTCACTAGATGGCACTGTTAGCATTCAATACGATGTATATGGTAGAATGTAAGGGTTAATCCGAGGTAACTGCCTATTTAAACAGGTGTATCTGTTTGCAATTTTAACCATGATTAAGGGGTATTTGCCATGAAACGTTGTGGCTTTTCTGATCCTGTCTTGGATATGACCATATAATAAATAATTATTTGCAGCATTGGAGACCCTGCGCTATTCTTTATCATTTACATTTTGAGAGCCAGTTAGTAGCTCTTGGTGGGTTCACTCCTTTGGATTGTGTGCTGGATTCCATTTTGCTTTGAACTATTGTGTTAATACCGGCATCTGTGCACCTTCAACCTCTAAAACATTTCTAATAATGAGGAACTTTCAGGATCACAGACTTTTACATATACAGAGTTTGAAGCCTCCATCAGTGGCGTCACTAGGGTTGGTGTCACCCAGTGCGGTAACTTATGGTGTCACCCCCCCCCCTCAGAAAGCAGACACACACAAAAACACAGGCACACACACATACAAACACTCTGATACACTCAGACACACTTTGAAACATACTCAGACACACACAAAAACACTCTGACACACACAAAAACACTCAGGCACACACACAGAAACACTCAGACACACACACACAAAAGCATTCAAACACACACACACACACACAAAAACAGTCGGTCAGGTGCCAAGCATCCCCCTCATGATTTCCCAGTTCCTGTTTAGAGAGACAGCACAGCAGTGAGTGACTCCACTGCTCCACACGTCACTGAACAGTGAGCACAGATAGGCAGGCAGGTTTAGGCTAGCAGCGCAACTTTGCAAGCCCCACGGCATGCCCACAACATTCATAGTGAAATTGGGCAGAGCAGGAGCAAAGTACAAACAAGCAAAAGCAGCCGGGAAAACTATTTGAGGAAATTGCAGCGCTGGCTCAAGGGGCAAAAAAAATAAAGTGTCTAAAACTTCCCCAGTCCCACTAATGTTCACAAATGCTGGCCCCTCTAATAAAAATATCTATGCATCTCTGCATTGTATTTCTTTGAATTTCAATAAAATAAAAAAAAAAAAATAATAATATTTTTTTTTGGTGGTGTCACCCCCTGGAGGGTGTCACCCTGGTTTGGCCCGCACCCCCCTAGTGACGCCACTGGCCTCCATGATAACCACCCTTGTTAAAGTTTCTCACAAATTTCTACATACAGCTCCAGCTGACCTGACAAGTTCTCAATATGAGAAGCTTATCAAACATCATTTAGCTTATATCCTGCATGCTACCACACTGGCGGAGTACCACTGGGTATATATATATATATGTATATGTCATCATTGCAGGTAACCTAATAATAAAAATTACTAAAGAGATTAAAATTATCATCAAATTTGCATTAGACAATGCAATCATCAATGTCAAAACTGCTACATTTTACAAGTCAAAGACCCTATAACACTGGTATTATATATCCTGCCTAAAATTCACAAGTCCTTGGTTGCTCCACCAGGGCGCCCAATTGTGGCTCGGACTAATTCAGTCTTTTATAACATCTCTATATAATTGGATAAAATATTGAGACCCCTGGTGGAGTAGTCAAGTACATTTGTAAAGGATACAAATTATTTTTTGGTCATATTAAATAACTTGCAACTAAAGACTGACAAATTAATTCTGTTTAGTCTGGATGTTGCAAGTTTGTACACGTCAATCTCGCATGAAAGTGGCTTGAGTGCTGTCAAACATGCTCTATATTCTGCTGGTTCCCATTCTAGTGCACAGATTTTTTTTATTTTGAAACTACTTTAAGTTATTTTGCATACTAACTATTTTTTATTTGAAGATACTTTTTACCTTCAGTTGCAGCGGACCGCTATGGGCTCCAACCTTGCCCCAAATTACTCCAATATATATATGAGCTCCTTTGAGGAGAAGTTTGTCTTTGAGAATTCATTGATTCGTCAGTGTGGCGCCACTTGGTGGGACTACATTGACAATATTTTTGGTGTGTGGCTGGGCGACGTTGGAGCCCAAGAGCAATTTATAGGTGAGTTGAATGATTCTACAACTAACATTAAATTTAAGTTACTTTACAGTTAAGTTCAGATTGATTTCCTTGATGTCTCTATAATCAAAGATGGTTTTGGTTTTAAGACCGATATTTTTAGGAAGGAGACCGATAGAAACAGCCTTCTTCACTATAATAGTGCTCACCATCCTTCACTTATCAGGTCACTACCCCAAAGCCAAATGCTGCGTGTCAAACGCATTGTAGATGGTGAATCTCATGTTCCACTCAGAATAACTAAACTGGGCAATACATTTTTGGAGAGGGGTACCCAAAGAGTCTTATTACAAGTGTTATAGTTGCACGCCGCACCGCAATAGCTGTTGCTAGGGGCACAGTGTCTCCTTCCCTGCTCATTGTCAGGGGCTGTGTCGGGTTTGGATGCGTGCAGGGCTGACGTCATCGCCGCACGCTTCTCTCTCTGATGCCAGTCTGGATTCCTGTGGTGCGAATCCTGCGCCTATGTAAGTTGCTCAGAAACAATCTATCACTGCACAAGTATAGGTGTTACTTTGTGTGCTTTTGGGTGTGATAGATTGTTATTCTCTGATTGCCTTGTTATTGATATACTGCTGCTGAACTCTGCTTGTCTGAAAAATCAGTCTATTAACCCCTATTTGCTGGATTGATATACTGCTGCTTAACTCGCTTTTCTGACCACTCTGTCTGTTAGTCTCTAAATTGCTGAATTGATATACTGCTGCTGAACTCTGCCTGCCATACCATTCTAGTGGTTACCCTTGGACTGCTTTACCTTTGCAAAACCCTGCCTGTCTGACCATTCTAGTGGTTTACCCTTGAACTGCTTTACCATTGCCAAACCCTGCCTGCCTGACCATTCTTGTGGTTTACCCTTGAACTGCTCTGATTTCCTGTCTGTTTCCGCCGAAGACTCCCCTGCCTGTGGTGAGTGCCGCTTACCTCATCTTGCGAACTTTCTCTGCTCTGGGAAATTCCCTATCATTCCAGCTCGACGCCGGGATAAGAAGACTACTGGTCGAGTTCGGTCTGATAGTGGAATATCCCACAAGCATTACATATAGATGAGGTATCACCTATTCACAGAGATACATTGTTGAAACCAAAACTTTTGAAAAATTACAATAAGAGAGTAACTTTTGTATCTGAATTTTCTATACAAAGTCAGACAGTATCTAAAATTATTCACAAACATTGGGGTATACTTAATGGTTGCAATCCCTACATAGAGGAATTTTGATAGTTCCCAATGCAGCTTATAAACGCAGCAAAAGTTTGGGAGATGTACTGATTAAAGCTGATATTGGCTCTGGCAAAAATCAACAACAAAAATTCATCAATAAAAAAAATGTGGGATGTTTTCCATGTTTGGGATGTATCAATTGTGGCTCAATCATCAAAAGCCCATATTTCTTATACCCCAACATGTGATACAAATACCGGTATTGAGATAATTTTACATGTAACACGAGTTATGGGGTATACATGATAAAGTGTCCATATGGGCGTGTTTATGTTGGTAAGTCTTCAAGACGCATCCGTGATCGTATCACGGAACATAAAAGTAATATAAGGTGCAAGGTTCTAACAGCCCCTGTTGCTTACCATTTTTTGTCGGCTGGGCACCAGATTAATCATCTTCGGTTCCAGATTATCTAACAGGTCAAAACCCCTAGGAGAGGTGGAAATAGGGATCTATTGCTGAAACAGCGTGAGACCTTTTGGATTTTACAATCGGATACTCTGGAACAGAGAGATTACCTGGTCTGCCTTCTATTAAAGCCTTTCTTTAAAGCTTTTTAAAATTTCAGGTTACTGTATAAGAACTTGACATAATTTAGGTACATATTTTGTGATAATTATTTAACTTTTGTGACAACTATTATTATTTTTTCACTGTATAAGTACTCTTGATTCCCTTGAGAAAAATATATTTTTTTATCTGTGTGGTTATGCTGGTCCTGATGTGCTTGTTGCCTTGTAACATATGAGGTGTGTTGTAAAATATTATTGTCATTATTTTTTTGTAATTCATATGTCTTTAAGAAAAAAATCTTTCTCTTAGGAGGCTTCATAGCTGTTTTTTTACATATATACACCAGTTGTTTCACTAGATGGCACTGTTAGCATTCAATACGATGTATATGGTAGAATGTAAGGGTTAATCCCAGGTAACTGCCTATTTAAACAGGTGTATCTGTTTGCAATTTTAACCATGATTAAGGGGTATTTGCCATGAAACGTTGTGGCTTTTCTGATCCTGTCTTGTATATGAACATAAAATAAAGAATTATTTGCAGCATTGGAGGCCCTCCGCTATTCTTTGTCATTTATGACCCCAAGAACACCATCCCCACGTCAAACATGGATGTGGAAATATTATGTTTTGGGGGTGTTTTTCTGCTAAGGGGACAGGACAACATAACTGCATCAAAGGGACAATGGGGATGGGGCCAATTACCTTGGGTGAGAATCTCCTTCCCTCAGCCAGGGCATTGAAAATGCTTTGTGGATGGATATTCCAGCATGACAATGACCCAAAACACATAGCCAAGGCAACAAAGGAGTGATTCAAGAAGAGGCACATTAAGGACCTGGAGTGGCCTAGCTAGTCTCCAGACCTTAATCCCGTAGAAAATCTGTGTAGGGGGCTGAAGGTTCGAGTTGCAAAACGTCAGTCTTGAAACCTTAATGACATGGAGAGGATCTCCAAAGAGGAGTGGGACAAAATCCCTCCTGAGATGTGTGCAAACCTGGTGGCCAACTACAACAAACGTCTAACCTCCGTGATTGCCAACAATGGTTTTGCAAAGGGAATTTTTCGTTATTCTGTCTCTCACTGTTCATCATTTCTTTGTCAAACGTACAAAATCAGCAGGGGATCAAATTATTTTTTCCCTCACTGTTTATATATATAAAACACACAGAGGAGCGCACTCCCACCTCCAAAGTCAGCTACCAGGGTGCAGGAAAGCAAAATGTACAGTTCAAAAAAGTCATGCACTCATTGGATTTGTGGAAAGGGTGCTTTATTGGCACATATGGAAAACAGTGACGTTTTGGGGATCAATCACCCGTTTATCAGACGTCACTCTTTTCCATATGTGCCAATAAAGCTCCCTTTGCACAAATCCATTGAGTGCATGACTTTTTTTGAACTGTATTTATATATATATATAAATAAAGAAGTGCACTCACAGGAACGAACAACTGTCTCAATACCATTGTTAGCCTGTTCTATGGTGATTTACCACCTGGGTGCAGCTTTTTCTATGCTGTTCTAGCTTTACTAGGCTAAAAAGAAGCTGCACCAAGGTGGTTCCTGTGCATGCTCTTCTCTCTATGTGTACTTAGTCTCCCTATGGGAAAAAGGGGCAACCAGACGTGGACTCCTTGCTCAGTGTGCTTAGAGGAATATGGCTACACCTCGCTGACGAGGCCCAATGAAGCCCAAAACGATTGTCTGGTGTTGCTGTGTTCTTTCTTTAGAGAAGAATTGCCTGGTATTTCGGCGCTGGACTGACCGTAATAGGCGGGATCAGACTGATATACTACAGGAGAGTTCTACTCTGTGAAAAGCATTGCTGGGCTAAAAGAAGTTGCACCCAGGTGGTAAATCGCCATAGAACAGGCTAACAATGGTATTGAGCTGGTTGTTCGTTCCTGTGAGTGCTCTTCTCTCTCTGTATATTTATATACAGGTATATATATTACATACATACACATATTTCAACATGTATATGTCTGTATATATACATTATAGCCCTTTGCAGTCAAACACCTTTTGATATACCATATACCTTTTAACCCTTATACCTGTTTTTTTTATATTTATATAAATATTTTTATTATATAGTATTTATATGAGTGTAACTGTATTTTAAAAGTATTTATGCTGTGTTTAGTGCAAATTTTATGCAAGGCTTCTAGTTGTGCTTGTATCTTATAAGTAAACCCTGGATGCGCAAAGAATGCTAAAATATAAGTGTAAAGGGATTGGTTTAAAAAATTATATTTTACTCTTACAACAGAATTAAAACACCAAGTTCGAGAATAAAATTGCAATCAATATGTGCACATAAAAACAGATACAAATATAATCAAATGATGCACTGAAATATAGATACAATAGATACAAACGAAGACACAAAGAATACGGGAAGGAATTGAAGTCCAAGTTGCATATCAAATCTTCGAAGGTGTGGGCCAAAACCAAACCGTCCAGATCTTAATAAAGGGAGAAAAAGATCTCCTTTATACAATAGCACAGCAAACAAATAAATTCATTCATCTGTACTTCTCAAAGTACACAGTCCGGTGTAAATGCGGTCAGAGTGTTTCAAAATCTTTTTGCAGCCGTTCCTCCGTTGATTTTAGGAGTCAAAACATTAACGTAACCAAAGCCTTTTTCTGTTTAGCAGGCAGCTTATGCACATCAAGCACTTACTGCGGGCAGACTTGAAAACCTGTAAGTAAAACTCCAAACATGGAGCGGTCTGTTTCTTCTTGCTTGATGTGCATAAGCTACCTGCTATTCTTTGTATCTATTGGATCTATTTTTCAATGCATTGTTTGATTATCGTTGTACCTGTTTTTATGTGCACATATTGATTGCAATATAATTTTCGAACTTGGTGTTTTAATTCTTTTGTAAGAGTAAAATATATTTTTTTAACCCAATCCCTTTACACTTATATTTTAGCATTATTTGCGCATCCAGGGTTTACTTATTAGTAAAGTCATTTTTTTCTTAGGTGAGGGAGAGCCCTAATTATCCTGTTTGTTTATATAAGTTATTCATTTGCACTGAAAAACTATACAAAAAGCATAGGAATAGGGTGCGCTTATGGTAATTGGTAACCAGAAAAAAAGTCAAATCTGTGCGAATAAAAATAGATACAAATAGCAATAGTGAATGTGTGATAGTGTGGTAGTGTCAATCCTAAAAGGACAAAATGTATATGATAAACTAACAATGAACTTTGGTAGGCAGAATCACACTCAAAATAAAATAATATAATATTGATTATGCTAAACAGGTCTGCAATCAGCTAAGTAATGTGCTAAGTAAAGATACAAAGTTCGCGATAGCAATAAAACAAGGTTTGTTTTTGGATAATAGGTGATTGGGCTGCTTTTCTTGAAGCCGATGGTGAATCAGTAGATCTAAAAAGTGAAAACAAAAAGAAAGCGCCTCATGGTATGGATAACTCAAAACATTTTGAAACACAGTGTGATGTGTCCAGTGAAATCGTACTCACAAGAAAGGTGGCACTCTTAATGAAAAAAGTGCAAACGAGCAGGCTGATGTTTATACAGCAGTCAGTACGCTGAAGGTAAGTGTGGTTAGGTTGATAACAGATCCGGCTGTCAATTCACTACAATGAAGCCCAAAGTTCCTCTGTCTGACCGTAGCACACAAGAGCAGCTGTGGTAAAGTTCAAAGGTGCAGTCTACCTGTGGGAGCTGCAAACAGGTAGCGGAGAGAGGCTGCTGGAGGTGTAGTAGTATATAAAATCCCTTCTCGGAATCAGAAAGGAATGTTAAAACATCCAAATAGAATAAAAAGGTATTTATTTGAGCTTAAAACGCGTCTCTTGGTCGCAAGTTCCTGGCCGTTTCATCAGGTTAATCAGGTTTTAAGCTCAAATAAATACCTTTTTATTCTATTTGGATGTTTTAACATTCCTTTCAATCTAGCCCTGTATGTTTTATAGCCAAAAATTTATATACAGCTCTTAAGGCATCTAAAATACTGATCTGTGGCCCCCATATTTTATGTAGTTGTCAATTACTGCTCAATATAATGGACTGCAGTTCTCTTAACATGGACAAGCTGGGTGCACATCCTATATTAAAAGAGTTGTTTCCCAAGAAATTACTAGCTTCAAACCCCTTTACAAATGTGAATTTATAAACTTTTGGCAAAATGTCTGATAAACAAAATATGTTTAAAAAACGTACTACATAAAATGAATTACTTTATGTTTAATATGTTAAAAAATAATAATACATAAAATGAATTACTTAGCTATGATTTCTTTCTCCATAGGGGTTAGATGTGAATTGTTGCTGGGGAATCCTTTTATGGCAGTGAGAGCATCACATGATATATTTGGAGGTTTTATGCAGAAAAAAAAATCCCCATCTTTGTGGTCAAGATAATCACACTTTTTCTCTTTTGACTCTAGCTGTAATCCACATTCCATGATAAACTCTTCCCCATTACTGATAAACTTCCCTTTGAATCTTTTTATCAAATAATCCATGTTTCTTGCTCTCCATAAGGTAGAAACAACCTCACTTGAGTGGTGCAGGAGAATTGAGATCTTTACTTTACCTTCCCAAAAAAGAGTAAAATTGATATTGTATGTTCCATTGCCCCAATCCGTAACATCGCCTGATGCACTTGCTTTGAGTTCAGGTGAATAAATCCTTGCCCTTATAAAATCACCTCCATACTTTTTTATTTTCCTCATATAATCATAAGCTTCAACCTGGAATATCATATGATCTCCAACACAGTATTTTTTGTGGGGATCAATTAATATGGCTTTGCTATAATTAGCACTTGTGGTATTATCGATATGGGTGAATGTTACATCTGGAATCATATGACTTACTTCATCCAGTAGCCTGGTTATGGTCACTTGAGTTTCCTGTTGCCCTGTTTCTAGGACAAATTCAAGATTACTCTTTTGTTCTGGGCACTTTAATTGGAAAAATGGTGTGAATTTATCCTGGTAGAAATATAAATTATAACTGTCACTTTTAAAAAAAACGCTATTAAGAAAACAGACATTGTTCTTAAACAACAAAGTTGGAAAACCTAAGAATGTGTTTTTTTTTTTACATTCAATAAATTTAATAGTTGGCAGATGGGAGGTTATACTAAGGTGCATTAGCTACATTCAAACATTTTAAAGGGTATTTAAAGTAAATTTTTGTATCTATAGGAAGTTATTTTAATTAATTAAATGAATTAATTAATTAATTAATTAATTAATTAATGCATTTATTTATTAATTACCCTTTTTCATACTCAAGAAGAGTGTTGCTTTATACCAATCAAGTGTCTGGGAAGTAAATTTATGAGTCACTAAGCAATCTATCTCAAGGGACAAAACATACATACAATTTACTATTTTCATTAAAATGTTTAATGTGTTTAAAATAAATATCTTGTGATGTTAATTTCCCTCTAACATTTGGATAGAGATTTGTTCATTATGTTGTTTTTTATTATTATTTTGTACCCTTCAAAAATTTTTATGTAAACAATACTGATGAGTTTGATAAAAAAATGAAGTACAATTTACTATCCTTTATTTAGATTAAGAAAAGGTTTTCTACTACAAACTTACCTTTGTTGTTTATTGACAACATTGTGTAATCAGCATCACAATAGATTATCTTACATAATAACCTATTCTCAATCAAATATCAAAAGTGCCTATTTAAGATTAAAATTCCCTTTCCAGGAGAAGAAATAACCCTTGTTCAAATGATAAAATATCAAAATTACCAGTTGAGTTTAGAAATATTTAAATACCATTTTCAAAATTAAAATCAAGAAGGAAGAACAGTTTTTTTTTATATAAAATTTATAAGATTGATACCTGTAATAGTTTTCTATGAACAGAAAAACGTATCAGCGTTGCTACTATGACCAAAAGACTCAAAGTGATCATATATTTTCTTGGGAAGAATGAAATCATATTTCTCCACCTGAAAAAACAATATTTTACATTACCTCAAATTTTAAAAAGAAGTAATTGCATCAAAATCCAGTGCTCACTAACAAAAATAGCATTCTCAGTTTTGAGTATAAATTGACAAGGCTGCCATAAAGAGACATCAAATATCTTGTAATTACAAATTTGTCTGCAATATTTAACATACTAGATGAGTGCGAAAATGTTTTAAATATATTTATAGTATGACGTGCGTTGAGGTCAGAGGCTTGTGAGGCACTTGCTATGATACACCCAAGAAGCCTCTGGGGCCCATTTATCAAGCTCCATATGGAGCTTGAAGGGCCATGTTTCTGGCGAGCCTTCAGACTCGCCAGAAACACCAGTTATGAACCGCTGCTCCATAACCTGTCCGCCTGCTCTGGGGAGGTGGACAGAGATTGAGTGAAATCAATACGAAAAATGGAAAAGGCAGCACCAGCTTTAATATTCAAAAAAATCCTTTATTTTCCTTAGAGGCTAAACAAAGTTGACATGGAATGAACGTCTGACGCGTTTCACGCCCCCTAGTGGCGTTTCAGCAGAGACAACAGGTGTTCCCAAACATGGCCCTCTTATACTGGGACATATTACTTGCATATTTAACCCCTTAATGTCAAAAGCAACCAAACATTAAAAGTATATGTAATCAACATAAAATATGCTACAGTATACATTATCCTATGTTCATTACAGCTGAATCACATTGAAAGAACAATTAATAGATTCATTAGAATTACATACAAGGCTGTCCTAAACATTAGTCTCCTATCTTACTAATATAAAGGTATTTAATATTTCTTATTTCTTATAACCTTTACAAAGATGTTGAAAGATCTGCCTTAATATATTTATCAGACTATTAGATATCATTCCCAAACATATATACAGGGAAATTTTAACACCAGATTATATGTTAAATCTTCCTAGTACTGAAATATAAACAAGGCATTTGTGACAATAGACTGTTTGTTTTATAAGTAAATACTAATAAAATCTTCAAATATGAGAGAAAATTAAATTAAATTAGATTACTGCTCATCTCCCCCTTTATAATTTCCCTACTGTTTATTAAGGGGGTCTCTATGCTTAATACTACTGTTATACTGGTTATACAAAGTAGCTAATGTCCCATTCCAGGTTCAGGCCATCAGGAATCCTGGTTTTAAGTTGGTAAATCCAGTATAATTCTTTCCTGTCCAAAATGTTGTACCTGTTCCCACCTCTTAAAGGGACATTAGCTACATCAATGATTTTAACCTTGAAATTTCCTTCATTAGTAAAATGAAATAAGTTGAAATGCCTTGCCACTGTGGAGTCTTTATAATAGTTTTTGACATCATTGACATGTTCTCTCACCCTTACGTTGACTTCTCTTGTCGTTTTCCCTACATATTGGATTTTGCAAAACTTGCATACCAACAAATACACTGCAAATTTAGTTTTGCAGTTGGCATAAAAAGAAATTTTGTACTCTTGTCCATCTACAGTATATTTAAATGCAGTGGCCCTTTCCATCATATCACATGTTAGACATGTCCTTGCTCCGCATCTGAAACAGCCTTGTTTCCTTAACCAATTCCCTCCCCTACTGGTCTCTCCACTAGTGACCATACTGGGAGCTAGCTTAGCAGCCAGAGTTCTGCAGAATATTATCACCACTTAATATTGACAAATTCTTTTTCAATATTCCAACAATATCCGAAAACTGATTGGTGTATTCTGTTGTAAAAACTATGCTAGAAGAGTCTCTGCCGTCCATGGATGTAATCCTATTTTTCAATATTCCAACATCCTTTTTTGTCTTTTCCAGCTTTGTGTAGTCATAGCCTCTGGCGGTCAATCTCTTAGTGAGTTCATCCGCTTGCTGGAAATAAATTTGATCATCATTAGTATTACTTCGCAGCCTAATGTATTGTTCTCTTGGAATTGCCTTTATCAAGTGGGGGGGATGGCATGAGCTCGCATGTAAAATAGTGTTACCTGCAGTTGGTTTACGAAATGTTTTGGACACTATCATTCCATTCTCAGCCACCCCCTCCAACGATATATCCAAAAAGTCAACACATTGATGGCTATGACATCCTACAAATCTTAGGCTCATCTCATTGTTATCAAGGAAGGTTAAAAAACTCTGAAATTTGTTATCATCCCAAGGCTCATCAATGATCATAATCAGATCATCAATGAACCTTTTGTAATATTTTATATTACCAGTATACATTGCATGTTCGCTGTTATAAAGATAACCCTGAGATTATACAGGAATGGAATGATGCACTCACAGAATGCTCTATAAAATTATTGAATATACTTATTAAATGTAAGGTGCAAAAGAGGCTAAATCTTAAAGAAAGGATGGTAGAAATTGAGAAGGAACTAAAGAAATTTGAACAACATGAAGATTTCCTGGAACAGAAAAAACAAATGAAGGAACATGTTGATAAATTGGATGCCATACTTGCTGAACGTAAGGGAGAAAAATTTGACAGAGATAGACTTGACTATGAAACAAATCGAGTATATCAATGGCCATCAGCCCAGAAAAATACATGGAAAGCCTATTCTGGCAAAGGAAGGAGGTGGAATAATAAGAAGAATACTAAAGATGACAAGCAAAATCCAAAACCAATTTTGAAGAATAAAACGCTGAAAAAAGTGTTCTTCTCATCAACTGAAGCAAAGTCATCTGATCAGGAGTTGATGGAATCAGCAGAGTCATCTTCTTCTCCCTCCCCATCTTCCTCTCCCTCTTCTTCCTCCTCTGTTTCTTTCCATTCTTTACAGGTTACCAGTGCGGAGGATACTGAAAGTTAAGGTCCATCCATGAGATCAAAAGAACCCAGAGAACAAAAGAAGATTAATAAGAAAGAGTCCAAGAAAGGTCCCAAGGTCCCTTTAGACGGGTCAGAAGGTCAAAAAACAAAAAGAAAAAAGAAATAACAACACAAAAATTGGGACAATTGGACTTAAATGTCATTAATCTTTCTTCTTTTGTGTTAAACAAAGAGCAAATCAGTGTACTTAGTAGGGGTTTGGGTTTTGCACCTACAAAAGATTTTTCACCATGTAATACATTAATAGATGTTGACAGGTTTGTTCGCAAGCTCACCTTGAAAATATTTTTTGCTTTACAACCAGACAACACTAGTAAATCTGAAAAACAGGACAACACTAATATACAACTGGAGGAGGAAGTATCCTTTCAGGATGAATGTGTGTTAAGTACAATGATAGATTTACAGAATTCTCATTATGTACTGTCTGAAGAAACTGCCCCGAGAGGACAAAAAAAGTATGGTTCAGATTTCTACCCTATTCAATTTAGGGGAGGTGCAGTTAATCTATTTCAAAAGACAGTGGAGCGTGAGATCTTGAATCTGTCATTGACAAAAAAGAAGGTTAAAAATAATCTATCATGAGCAGAAAAGTTGGCGCTGGACTCCCTCAAAGAGAATCAAAGTATAGTCATTAGAAACTCTGATAAGGGAGGGAATATTGTAGTTCTGAACAAAAATGACTACTTGGAGGAAGCCCAGTGCCAGTTAAATGACTCCATCACATACACTCCTCTAAGTGGAAATCCAACTATTATGTTTAAACGAGAATTATTATCTCTGTTAGATGAAGGTATATATCTAGGGGTTTTTAAGCCTGAGGATGTGGAAGTGCTTGTGCCTGAATTTCCTATTATGCCACTTTTTCACTATCTGCCCAAATTACATAAAAATCCAATACGGCCACCGGGAAGACCGATAGTGTCGGGCATTGGGTCCCTGCTTGAACCCCTTTCCGAGTGGTTGGATTCAATACTTCAGCCGATAGTGAAAAAGTTGTTTAGTTACTTGAGAGACTCATCTCACTTGTTGGAGGGTCTTAAAAACATCAGGTGGAGTAAGAACTACTGCTGGGTAGTGGTTGATATTGTATCCCTTTACACAGCCATCCCACATAATATGGGGATTTTTGCTGTGAGATATTTTCTGGATAAATATACAGCGTATGATGAAGAAGTTAAGGTTTACATTTGTGCAATTTTAGAATTTGTGCTTACCCACAATTTTTTGACATTTGATGGTAAGTTTTACCTCCAGCGTTGTGGCACGGCAATGGGGGCAAAATTTGCCCCCTGCTTTGCCAACCTGTATGTAGGGTATTGGGAGGTTAAATATCTTTATAACAGCGAACATGCAATGTATACTGGTAATATAAAATATTACAAAAGGTTCATTGATGATCTGATTATGATCATTGATGAGCCTTGGGATGATAACAAATTTCAGAGTTTTTTAACCTTCCTTGATAACAATGCGATGAGCCTAAGATTTGTAGGATGTCATAGCCATCAATGTGTTGACTTTTTGGATATATCGTTGGAGGGGGTGGCTGAGAATGGAATGATAGTTTCCAAAACATTTCGTAAACCAACTGCAGGTAACACTATTTTACATGCGAGCTCATGCCATCCCCCCCACTTGATAAAGGCAATTCCAAGAGGACAATACATTAGGCTGCGAAGGAATACTAATGATGATCAAATTTATTTCCAGCAAGCGGATGAACTCACTAAGAGATTGACCACCAGAGGCTATGACTACACAAAGCTGGAAAAGACAAAAAAGGATGTTGGAATATTGAAAAATAGGATTACATCCATGAACGGCAGAGACTCTTCTCTGCAATTCGATAATAGCATAGTTTTTACAACAGAATACACCAATCAGTTTTCGGATATTGTTGGAATATTGAAAAAGAATTTGTCAATATTAAGTGGTGATAATATTCTGCAGAACTATGTATCGAGTTGCAGATTTGTGTCAAAAAAGCCCGTAAATCTGGCTGCTAAGCTAGCTCCCAGTATAGTCACTAGTGGAGAGACCAGTAGGGGAGGGAATTGGTTAAGGAAACAAGGCTGTTTCAGATGCGGAGCAAGGACATGTCTAACATGTGAGATGATGGAAAGGGCCACTGCATTTAAATCTACTGTAGATGGACAAGAGTATAACATTTCTTTCTATGCCAACTGCAAAACTAAATTTGCAGTGTATTTGTTGGAATGCAAGTTTTGCAAAATCCAATATGTAGGAAAAACGACAAGAGATGTCAACGTAAGGGTGAGAGAACATGTCAATGATGTCAAAAACTATTATAAAGACTCCACAGTGGCAAGGCATTTCAACTTATTTCATTTTACTAATGAAGGAAATTTCAAGGTTAAAATCATTGATGTAGCTAATGTCCCTTTAAGAGGTGGGAACAGGTACAAAATTTTGGACAGGAAAGAATTATACTGGATTTACCAACTTAAAACCAGGATTCCTGATGGCCTGAACCTGGAATGGGACATTAGCTACTTTGTATAACCAGTATAACAGTAGTATTAGGCATAGAGACACCCTTAATAAACAGTAGGGACATTATAAAGGGGGAGATGAGCAGTAATCTAATTTAATTTAATTTAATTTTCTCTCATATTTGAAGATTTTATTAGGATTTACTTATATAAAACAGTCTATTGTCACAAATTCCTTGTTTATATTTCAGTACTAGGAATAATACCTTTTAGCCTGACCAGTACATTTTGGTATTGGGACTATTAGGGTTAACTTATATTTAACATATAATTTGGTGTTAAAATTTCCCTGTATATATGTTTGGGAATGATATCTAATAGTCTGATAAATATATTAAGGCAGATCTTTCAACATCTTTGTAAAGGTTATAAGAAATAAGAAATATTAAATACCTTTATATTAGTAAGATAGGAGACTAATGTTTAGGACAGCCTTGTATGTAATTCTAATGAATCTATTAATTGTTCTTTCAATGTGATTCAGCTGTAATGAACATAGGATAATGTATACTGTAGCATATTTTATGTTGATTACATATACTTTTAATGTTTGGTTGCTTTTGACATTAAGGGGTTAAATATGCAAGTAATATGTCCCAGTATAAGAGGGCCATGTTTGGGAACACCTGTTGTCTCTGCTGAAACGCCACTAGGGGGCGTGAAACGCGTCAGACGTTCATTCCATGTCAACTTTGTTTAGCCTCTAAGGAAAATAAAGGATTTTTTTGAATATTAAAGCTGGTGCTGTCTTTTCCATTTTTCGTATTGCTGATTGGGGCAAATGATTCGTTGCCCACTTAGGCATTGCACCCAGTCACCGCATGTCCTACTTGCCCATTTTGCCAATACCACGGCGGCGTCCGTGACGTCATCACCCTGAGCCACAGTCCGGGCCGGCCTGAGAGTTTGGAGCGGCCGCTAGCCTTGCACCTGTATTGAGTGAAATCAACCCAATCGAATATGATCGGGTTGATTGACACACCCCTGCTAGCAGCGGATTGGCCACAAATCTGCAGGGTTCGGTGTTGCACCAGCAGTTCACAAGAGCTGCGGGTGAAATGCTGAATGCGGAGAGCATATTGCTCTCCGCGTTCAGCGATGTCTGTCGGACATGATCTGCTGATTGGATCATGTCGGACAGACATTTCATAAATCGGCCCCCATATATGAACCCAAAAGGTATAGCTTAAATATACTATTAAATTAGCAGTGCTATAATGAGGACATCCATATTGCTAGAAGGCATAGAAGGCAAAGCCATTGGAATATAACAAGAAGTTATTAGTGTAGACATATTAAATAAACAATAAATAGAACACATAGCCAAAGTAGAACAGCCATGCATCCATGTTGTTCTGAGTCTGACCCAATGACAGTAGTCAGGAGTCAGGACCCTTAACAGGCCAGATATTCATTATATCTAAACCAGAGCACATATTATATAATCAGCTCACCCAACAAATTAATACTTCCTCTGTGTTCTAGTTAAGATATAATGCGTATCTGGCCTGTTAAGGGCTATGAAACACACATTTGTTCTTTTATTTTATTTAATTATTCAAATAAAGCATGCAATTTTAAACAATTTGATTATCAATTTTTCTTCATTTTCTTGGGATCTTTATTTGAAAAAGCAGGAATGTAAGCTTTGGAGAAGGACCGTTTTTTGGGTTCAGCACCCATGGGTAGTGTTTGCTGATTGGCAGCTACATTTAGCCACCAATCAGCAAGCGCTACCCAGTTTCTGAACCAAAAATGATCTGCATCCTCAACTTACATTACAACGATACCAAGAGAACAACAAAAAAATTGGGCTACATATCCCTTTAAGCTCCTGAGAACTTTAGTTGTTGCTTGTGTTGGGAGAGTATAACACTATCCCCAAAGTTATCAATGGGGTAGGAGTTCAGGTTAGGGCTGTGACACTAGGACACAGTACAACTCCTTATTTCACTGTCCTTTTAAACATAAGCAAATAAAATAAAAAAATATATATTTATGTGGATCACATAGGTCTGGTAGATTGGGTCCATTTAGATTTCAAGTCTTGATCTTTGTTTTTGAGAATATTATTTGCAGAGAACTGGGCATGTAAGCTTGTACATTTAGCCTAGGAATGTGACACATGTGAGCCTGAGCAGGATGCTACAGTTACTGAAAAAAATGGTGGTACACAATCTCCTAAAGTAAATCTGCCACTGGTGATCACACCACTGGACACAATTGTCAGTGCCATAACACTTTGAAATGCTTTGTAGATTATATTCAAGTTTTACATATAATTTTTTGTTCCAATTAATAGTCCTCTATACATAGAGGTTATTTTTTTTTTATCCTAAACTGTGAGTGTTTTTATTTACTTTTATTTCAACTGTGGACCTGGTACCTGTTTGCCTGAGCGAGCTAGCTGGTGGGCTCATATTAACCCAGCTTGTTCTCTATTTTGTATTGATTTCATGCACTATTGGAGTACCCTTCCCCCTCCCTCCTTGCATTTTATATTGCAGCAACCATTGGTATATCCACGATCTGGAGTGAGCCAGCTGGTGGGCTCTGATCTATCCAGCCTGCCTGACTTGCACTGCCACATAGTGCCCACTTTTGTGAGTATCATTCTGTAGAGTGATGTAGAGTGATGTACTGATACAATTTCCATCAATTGTTGTGGTCTTCTGCACCATTGGAGAACCTTTTTCTGTTTTTTCATATTTGTAGCACAGCACTAGAACTTACATGTGCCAGTCTAAGTCTAATCTATATAATACAGCTGCAGCACTACTGGAACTTACATGTGCCAGTCTAAGTCTAATCTATATAATACAGCTGCAGCACTACTGGAACTTACATGTGCCAGTCTAAGTCTAATCTATATAATACAGCTGCAGCACTACTGGAACTTACATGTGCCAGTCTAAGTCTAATCTATATAATACAGCTGCAGCACTACTGGAACTTACATGTGCCAGTCTAAGTCTAATCTATATAATACAGCTGCAGCACTACTGGAACTTACATGTGCCAGTCTAAGTCTAATCTATATAATACAGCTGCAGCACTACTGGAACTTACATGTGCCAGTCTAAGTCTAATCTATATAATACAGCTGCAGCACTACTGGAACTTACATGTGCCAGTCTAAGTCTAATCTATATAATACAGCTGCAGCACTACTCATTACATGTGCCAGTCTAAGTCTAATCTATATAATACAGCTGCAGCACTACTGGAACTTACATGTGCCAGTCTAAGTCTAATCTATATAATACAGCTGCAGCACTACTCATTACATGTGCCAGTCTAAGTCTAATCTATATAATACAGCTGCAGCACTACTCATTACATGTGCCAGTCTAAGTCTAATCTATATAATACAGCTGCAGCACTACTCATTGCATGTGCCAGTCTAAGTCTAATCTATATAATACAGCTGCAGCACTACTCATTACATGTGCCAGTCTAAGTCTAATCTATATAATACAGCTGCAGCACTACTCATTACATGTGCCAGTCTAAGTCTAATCTATATAATACAGCTGCAGCACTACTGGAACTTACATGTGCCAGTCTAAGTCTAATCTATATAATACAGCTGCAGCACTACTCATTACATGTGCCAGTCTAAGTCTAATCTATATAATACAGCTGCAGCACTACTGGAACTTACATGTGCCAGTCTAAGTCTAATCTATATAATACAGCTGCAGCACTACTGGAACTTACATGTGCCAGTCTAAGTCTAATCTATATAATACAGCTGCAGCACTACTGGAACTTACATGTGCCAGTCTAAGTCTAATCTATATAATACAGCTGCAGCACTACTGGAACTTACATGTGCCAGTCTAAGTCTAATCTATATAATACAGATGCAGCACTACTCATTAAATGTGCATTGTGCTATTTTAAAGCACTACTTATACACGTAGCCGGGTGTGCAAGAACCATGATGACTTGCAGATATCTAGCAAGCAAGGACATTGTGTTTTTGTTTTTTATTTCATTTTAAATAGTCTTTTATTGAGGTTAGTGCGAAATAGAAAAAAAAACATACAATAAATGCTGTGTTACAATAATAACAAGTTTTTACAGTAATTGATACCCAATACAGTAAATGAATAATAAGAAAGAACGTGTATCACAATATGACCTTTTTTACCCTTTTTTTCATAATATCATACATATGTAAACGCTATTTTCTATAATACTCACCAATTGAGATAAAAGGGATCTGGGACCAATACAAATTTATATGATTTATGAGGGCTATTATATTATAGAACAATGATACAGGTATGTGTTAAGACATATAAAGTGGTGAGGTCCCTTCTGGACCCCAAATTATAAAGAAGTTATAAATTGATTATTCAATAAACAGCGGGTAAGCACCGCTTTTAACCATGTGGTTAATAACAATCACCTAGATTACGAGTTCTGGTTAGGGTTAAAAAGCAGCGTTAAGGGGTCCTAACGCTGCTTTTTATCTAATGCTGGTATTACGAGTCAGCCAGGAAAGGGTCTACCGCTCACTTTCTTTCCGCGACTCGAGGCTACCGCAAATCCCCTTACGTCAATTGCGTATCCTATCTTTTCTATGGGATTTGCCTAATGCTGGTATTACGAGTCTTGGAAGAAGTGAGCGGTAGAGCCTCTACCGACAAGACTCCATCCGCAAAAAAAAGTCAGTAGTTAAGAGCTTTATGGGCTAACGCTGGAACATAAAGCTCTTAACTACAGTGCTACAAAGTACACTAACACCCCTAAACTACCTATGAACCCCTAAACCGAGGCCCCCCCACATCACAAACCCTATAATATAAATTTTTAACCCCTAATCTTCCGACCGGACATCGCCGCCACCTACATTATACCTTTAAACCCCTAATCTGCTGCCCCTAACATCGCCAACACCTATATTATATTTATTAACCCCTAATCTGCCCCCCCCAACGTCGCCGCCACCTACCTACACTTATTAACCCCTAATCTGCCGACCGGACATCGCCACCACTATAATAAATGTATTAACCCCTAAACCGCCGCACTCCCACCTTGCAAACACTATAATAAATTGTATTAACCCCTAATCTGCCCTCCCTAACATCGCTGCCACCTACCTACAGTTATTAACCCCTAATCTCCAGCCCCCAATGTCGCCGCTACTATAATAAAGTTATTAACCCCTAACCCTAAGTCTAACCCTAACCCTAACACCCCCTAGCTTAAATATAATTTAAATAAAACAAAACATTTACTATAATTAAATAAATTATTCCTATTTAAAACTAAATACTTACCTATAAAATAAACCCTAATATAGCTACAATATAACCAATAGTTACATTGTAGCTATTTTAGGATTTATATTTATTTTACAGGCAACAATGTATTTATTTTAACTAGGTACAATAGCTATTAAATAGTTATTAACTATTTAATAGCTACCTAGTTAAAATAATTACAAAATTACCTGTAATTTAAGTCCTAACCTAAGTTACAAATACACCTAACACTACACTATCAATAAATTAATTAAATAAATTAACTACAATTATCTAAACTAAAATACAATTAAATAAACTAAACTATAATTCCAAAAACCCCCACTAAATTACAGAAAATAAAAAACATTACAAGAAGTTTAAACTAATTATACCTAATCTAAGCCCACTAATAAAATAACAAAGCCCCCAAAAATAATAAAATGCCCTACCCTATCCTAAATTACAAAGTAATCAGCTCTTTTACCAGCCCTTAAAAGTGCTTTTTGCGGGGCATTGCCACAAAGTAATCAGCTCTTTTACCTGTAAATAAAAATACAATACCCCCCCAACATTACAAGCCACCACCCACATACCCCTACTCTAAAACCCACCCAAACCCCCCTTAAAAAAAACTAACACTAACACCCTGACCTTGAGTCGTCTTCACTCAGCCGAGCCGAATTCTTCATCCAAGCGGGGCAGAAGAGGTCCTCCATCCGGTTGAAGTCTTCATCCAAGCGGGGCAGAAGAGGTCTTCCATCTGATTGAAGTGTTGATCCAAGCGGCATCTTCTATCTTCATCCCTCCGGAGCGGAGCGGCAGCATCCTGAAGACCTCCGATGCGGAACATCCATCCTGGCCGACGACTGAACGACGAATGACGGTTCCTTTAAATGACGTCATCCAAGATGGCGTCCCTCGAATTCCGATTGGCTGATAGGATTCTATCAGCCAATCAGAATTAAGGTAGGAAAAATCTGATTGGCTGATTCAATCAGCCAATCAGATTGAAGTTCAATCCGATTGGCTGATCCAATCAGCCAATCGGATTGACCTCATATTCTATTGGCTGTTCCAATCCGACTGGTAAGAACTTAAAGATATCCAGGCTGCCCAGCTCTCGGGCCAACCTTCTTTTATGTACTTAATAACTTCTTGAAGGTCTGTATCTAAACGTGTCTCCTTCCTTATTTGCTCTAGCTTCCCTGATGACATGGATTTGGATGCAAGAACTGAATTCACATACACTTTCACATCTGATTTTGTTGAAGATTCTTCAGCAACAGCCAGTGGGAGCCTGGAAAGTGTATCTGCCACTACAAGTTGTTTCCCGGGTACATGATCCCAGGCCTCCATACTGCCGTAGCTGCCTTATCTCTGCACCTTGAAATGCCCAAGTGGCTATCATGAATCCTGCTTAACATTTCCTGCTGCATGATAGCAGGAATAAGAAATTAGTCCTGGAACAGCACCAACCCATACAGCTCCGTGAGCTGCGACCTCTCTGACTGGTAAGAACTTAAAGATATCCAGGCTGCCCAGCTCTCGGGCCAACCTTCTTTTATGTACTTAATAACTTCTTGAAGGTCTGTATCTAAACGCGTCTCCTTCCTTATTTGCTCTAGCTTCCCTGATGACATGGATTTGGATGCAAGAACTGAATTCACATACACTTTCACATCTGATTTCGTTGAAGATTCTTAAGCAACAGCCAGTGGGAGCCTGGAAAGTGTATCTGCCACTATAAGTTGCTTCCCCGGTACATGTACTGCCTGAACGTTGAACCTAAGCAGCCTCATCAGAAGTCTCTGGTATCTTATGGGTGTTTTGGCAATATCAAAGGAGTTGATTAGAGGGACTAGCGGTCTATGGTCAGTCTCCAGACTAAATTTCTCAAAACCCACTAGGTAACGCTGGAAGTGCTCACAGGCCCAAACTGCAGCAAGGCACTCTTTCTCAATTTGGGCATATTTCGACTCAGCAACTGTCAGTGTACGGGAACAGTAGGCAATGGGCTGTAGTTTGTTCTCATTCAGCTGCAGGAGGGCGACCCCTAACTCATAACTGCTCTCATCAGCACTAACCACAGTCTTTTTGGAAGGGTTGTAGAACCCCAACACTGGGGCAGACCCCAGCAGGGACTTGACCTGCACAAAAGCTTCTTCCTGTGAAGGTCGCCAGACCCAGGCAACATCTTTCTTCAACAACTCTGTGATATGGTGTAGTACTGTAGATAAATCTGGAAGGAACCTGCCCACATAATTCACAGGGCCCAATATTTGTCTCTCAGCTCATGTACATTAGAAGGACTTTTCATCTGTTCAATAGCAAGGATTTTATCAGGGTCCCACTTGATGCCATCTCCATTGATGATATGGCCAAAGTAACATAACTGAGCCTTACTAAAATGGCATTTCTCCTTATTTAATTTTAGTCCGGACTTTCAAATGGTCTGCAGCACACAGCTCAATCACTGATCATGTTTTTCCAATGTAGACCCATACACTAAAATGTTGTCCATGACGGCTGCCGTGCCCTCGTTGTCCCTTAGGAGAGAACTCATCTCTCTTTGAAAGATTTCAGGGGCAGAGGATATCCCAAAGGGGAGTCTGCAGAAGCAAAACTGACCTACCGGTGTAATGAAGGTAGTCAGTTTGTGGAACTTTGGATCTAGAGGTATCTGCCAGAAGCCACTGGAAGCATCCAGTGTAGAGAAGAACTTCGCCCCAGCCAATTTCGGCGCTATGTCTTTAAGTGTTGGCAGCACATATCTCTCTCTCTTCACCGCCTCATGCAGCCTTTTCAAGTCTATGCAGATGCGTACCTTCCCGTTTTTCTTCGCAACAGGAACAATGGGGGCACACCAGTCAGTGTCATGCTTCTAGCTCTGTCCCTTTAAGGCTTACCTTCTAAGCCCTATATATGGCCCCTCCTATCTAGTTACCTTGCTAGGTAATGAAGTTTTACAGAGGAAATCCTACTTCCGTTTTCTAGCCTGTAGGTGAACGCCTACTTCGTCCTTCCCTAAGCTAAATGCTACTCTCCTGCCTTTCCTGTGGAGACCCTGCAAGCCCTCAGTCTCTCTCTCAGGACAAAGCCTGCAAAGCTCTCACACACATACTGGCTATCAGCCCTGTCAGCCTCTCCGCTATTCAATGCCTGTGTGTTCTGCTGATGTCATCCAGCAGCTCCTGAACCGCAGCACCGGACAATCTCCCTCAGAGCACAGCTCCTTGCAACTTTGGGTAACGCTGTATCAATATAAGTATAAGAATTGCACGACTACTGTCGCTATATAGCCATACTTCCACTTGGATACTTTTGGTTCTGTACTGCTCTACTAATTACTCTTCAGTTTTGGCATTATTTATAGTAGCTGTTGCTCCTCACAAATACAACCTCCATTGTGTACATATATCAATTGCAGCCTACTATTTTGAATCTATCTGCATATATACCTATGAACTGTAGCTCCTAGGAATTCATCCTACTCTGTATATATATTAACTGCAGCCTTCTGATTGTGAACTTATTTGCACATACACTGATGAACTGTTTCACCTGACAAATCAACCTCCATTGTGTAGATATATATATATATATATATATCAATTACAGTCAACTACTTTGATGAACTTTTACTCCTTGTTCCATACATATATATGAATTGCTGATTCCTGCATTCCTATCAACTGCTACTTATATGTCATATTTAATCTAATTACCTTGTCAGGTTTACTCCCTGCTAAACTGTCTCTGCTGCTACCAGCAGTTCCGCGAGACAGTACCCACTGTGATTTATATAATTTATGGTGTATTCATTATGCTTACTTGTTACCAAGAGTAAAATGACTATATCATCATCCCACAGTCTATGAGCATAACCGAATTCTGATATTAACATCCAGAGAATTCAGGTCTGGTGTGAGACTGTGTGGCATCTGTAAGCACTGATTGGTTACCAGGCCTTAGATACAAATCAGTATCACTTCTATCTATTATATAGGTAGAAGCCTCACATATTACCTAGCCATAAAAAAAAAAAAAAAAAAAGAAAACAGCCTGTATCCAATTAGCTATGGATCTCTCTGATTTAAACAACCGTGTTGGTACATGGACCTAATGATACAAGGTTTGAGGGAGATACAGTCTGAACACGAACAGTTAAGAAAATATATCAGTGATCACCTTCCACCTAAAACCTCCACTGTTTACAATAATCCTGAACCACAGGTGTGCCCCCCAGAGAAATATACAGGTGTAAGGGCTCACTTCAGAGAATTCAAGAATGCATGCACACTTTTCTTTTCTCTGAAACCTAAAACCTATCCTACAGAGAAGATCAAAGTGTTAACTCTTATCTCATACCTTTCCAGAGAGCCCAGAAAATGGGCTAATACCTTCTACAAAACCAATGATCCTTTATTAAACTCCTTGGATAATTTCTTCAATGCAATGTTCATCCTCTATGAAGACAAAGACAAACAAACTACAGCTGAAGCATCAATCCGCACTCTCCGCCAGGGCAAACGACTTGTGGAAGAGTATGTAACGGATTTTAAAAGATGGGCACCAGACACCCAATGGAACTCAGCAGAACTTAGGAACCAGTTCTGTGTCAGACTATCCGACTCATTGAAGGATGAGCTAGCACGTACAATTCCACTGACTGACTTGGAAAACCTCATATTATTATGCATATCCATTGATCGCCGCCTACATGAGAGAAGATCTGAGAGGGGGTCTCGAGATCCGATTGTAAGGAAGAATTATACCCACACACCTAGTACACAGAGCATGTCTGGGGAGGAACCGATGGAGGTAGCTTTCGTCAGAGGGCCGTTAAAACCGGAGGAGAAATCCAGATGCAGACTCCATAATTTGTGCCTCTATTGCGCAGCAAAGGAACAAGGAGTAAAGGAATGCCCTAGCCTGCTCAAACAAAAGAAGGGTAAGACAACTACACACCTTCATTCCACTTATCCAAATGTTCACTCAACCTCACAGTTCTCCCTCTCTGTCTCCTTGCAGTGGGATCAACAACATACCACAACACAGGCGGTGGTTGACTCTGGAGCCACAGGAAATTTTATTGACTATAATTTTGTGCACTGTAATAAGATTCCTTTATTAAAGAAAGATGTTTCACTAGCACTGACAGTGGTTGACGGTTCATTAATTAAATCAGGACCTATAACACACAACACTACACCACTAAAGCTTTTTATATCACCTACCCATTTAGAAACATATACTTTTGAGGTGATCACTACTACCCTATTTCTTATGATATTAGGTTTACCATGGCTGAAGATTCATCAGCCCACTATATTTTGGAATAAGAACATACTCCACTTTTATTCCGAACACTGCACCAAATCTTGTGTACCAAAACTTAAACATAACATTATGCAATTAACAGAAAACTATATCCCAGAGTGTTATCAGGACTTCGCAGATGTTTTCGACAAGGTAGAAGCACGGACTCTGCCACCTCATAGATCCTACAATTGTCCGATTGAACTACTTCCTAATTCATCAATTCCTTTCGGACACATTTACCCTATGTCAGAACCTGAGCTTAAGATCCTTAATGAATATCTAGATGAAAATCTTGAGAAAGGGTTCATCAGACCCTCCACTTCTCATGCTTGTGCGGGGATCTTTTTTGTCCGTAACAAGGACAACACCCTGCGGCCAATTATCGATAATAGAGAATTAACCCCTTAACGACACATGTCGTACAGGGTACGTCTTACACAAACTGGTCTTTAAAGACCAGAGACGTACCCTGTACGTCGTTAAGGGTTTCAAGCGACTGGAAGCGATCCTGATCGCTTCCAGCCGCTTTCAAGGTATTGCAGTGATGCCTCAATATTGAGGCATCACTGCAATACCTTTTTAGGCACACCGATGCAGAGAGAGCCACTCTGTGGCCCTCTCTGCATCGGCCAGTGATGGTGCCTGATCGTTGGTGGGTGGGAGCCATTGCAGGGAGGTGGGTGGGTGGCCCATCACTGGGGAACTTCCTTCCGGCTGTTCACTATGCCGGGTGCGCGCGGGAGCGCGCGCTGAAGGTGAGGGGTGGGTGCGCGTTCGCGATCGCGCGTGCGCGCGAGCGCGATCGCGATCGCGATCTAACACAATTATGTGAAATTTTTTTTGGGCTGGAAGAGGGTGGTGGGGTGGAGGGGTGATCAAGGAGTGATCTGGGGGTGATCTGGGAGGGGGAGGGTGTAGGGTATGGAGGGGGGCAGCTACACTACAGAAAATGTTAGGTTTAAATAAAAAATAAAAAAGTTATTTTGCAAAGTGGGTACTGGCAGACAGCTGCCAGTACCCAAAATGGTTACTAATAGTTAGTGGGGGGAGGGTTAGAGAGCTCTTTGGGGGGGATCAGGCAGGTTGGGGGCTAAGGGGGGGATCCTACACAGCAGAATATCATTATTATTTTTTTAAATAATAAAAAAAACAAATTAAAACTTTTATTTTAGTACTGGCAGACTTTCTGCCAGTACTTAAGATGGCGGGGAAAATTGTGGGGTGGGGGAGGGAAGAGAGCTGTTTGGGAGGGATCAGGGGGTGGGATGTGTCAGGTGGGAGGCTGATTTCTACACTAAAGCTAAAATTAACCCTGCAAGCTCCCTACAAGCTACCTAATTAACCCTGTCACTGCTGGGCATAATACAAGTTTGGTGCGCAGCGGCATTTAGCGGCCTTCTAATTACCAAAAAGCAACGCCAAAGCCATATATGTCTGCTATTTCTAAACAAAGGGGATCCCAGAGAAGCATTTACAACCATTTGTGCCATAATTGCACAAGTTGTTTGTAAACAATTTCAGTGAGAAACCTGATATTTGTGAAAAAGTTTGTGAAAAAGTGAACAATTTTATTTATTTGATCGCATTTGGCGGTAAAATGGTGGCATGAAATAGACCAAAATGGGCCTAGATCAATACTTTGGGATGTCTACTAAAAAAAAAATATACATGTCAAGGGATATTCAGGGATTCCAGACAGATATCAGTGTTCTAATATAACTATCGCTTATTTTGAAAAAAAATGGTTTGGAAATAGCAAAGTGGTATTTGTACTTATTGCCCTATAACTTACAAAAAAAGCAAAGAACATGTAAACATTGGGTATTTCTAAACTCAGGACAAAATTTAGAAACTATTTAGCATGGGTGTTTTTTGGTGGTTGTAGATGTGCAACAGATTTTGGGGGTCAAAGTTAGAAAACGTGTGTTTTTTTCCATTTTTTCATCATATTTTATAATTTTTTTTATGGTAAATTGTAAAATATGATGAAAATAATGGTGTCTTTAGAAAGTCCATTTAATGGCGAGAAAAACGGTATATAATATGTGTGGGTACAGTAAATGAGTAAGAGGGAAATTGCAGCTAAACACAAACACCGCAGAAATGTAAAAATAGCCTTGGTCCTTAAGGGAAAGAAATTGAAAAATGGCCTTGTCCTTAAGGGGTTAAACAAAAGAACTCGGAAGAACAGGTACTTCTTACCTTTGATCCCCAAACTCATTGAACGATTGCAAGTTGCAAAGATATATGCTAAGTTAGATCTTCGGGGTGCCTTTAATTTAGTCAGGATGAGGAAAGGAGATGAATGGCTGACTGCATTTCGAACAAGGTATGGCTTGTTCGAGAATACAGTCATGCCATTTGGGCTATGCAATGCCCCAGCCACATTTCAGTGTTTCATGAATGAGGTCTTTAGAGATCTTCTAGATGTCTGTATGGTAATATACTTAGATGACATCCTTATATATTCCGACTGCTTAGTAAAATCATATTCAACACATACGTTTAGTTCTCTCTAGGCTACGGAAACACTCTCTCTACGCCAAAGGTGAAAAATGTTTGTTTAACACTGATTCCATCTCCTTCTTGGGGTATAGCATCTCACCTTCTGGTATACTTATTGAGACCAAGAAGGTAGAAGCTATTCTAAATTGGCCCATTCCTGCATCCAAAAAAGAGGTTCAGACCTTCATTGGCTTCGCCAACTTCTACAGGAAGTTTATTAAAGGTTTCTCCTCCATTGTGAAACCTCTCACCTCTCTCACAAAGCACTCTAATAGTTATAAATTGACTCCTGAAGCTGGACGAGCTTTCAAGCTATTGAAAACACGATTCACCACCGCTCCCATCCTACAGTTCCCTGATCCGCAATTGCAATACCACCTCGAAGTTGATGCTTCAGACTACGCCCTAGGAGCTATACTATCTCAAAAGAAGTCTCTAACAGACCCATTACACCCAATATCTTTCTTTTCTAGGCTTATGAGAAAAGCTGAGTATAACTACTCTATAGGAGTGAAAGAACTACTGGCGATCAAGGCCTCCCTGGAATTCTGGAGACAGTTCCAGACAAGTACGTTGGAGCCTTTTCCTATATAGGTTCAATTTCCTGATAACGTACAGACCAGGTAGCAAGAATATGAAGGCAGATGCACTATCCAGAAAAGTACCAAAACCGTCATATGACCTGCCACCAACTTCCATAATATCCCAAGATCGCTTCGTTGCTATGTTATCTCATTCCTCGGATTACTTAAGGATACATCAAGAAAAGGACTCCTCTTCCTCTGCATTACCCCTCACAAAGTCCCCAGATGGACTCTTATACTTTAAAGACTGCTTGTTCATACCACCATCTCTCAGAGATGAAGTAATTAAGGCAGCTCACGACTCGCTTTTAGCTGGACACCCTGGTGTTAAAAAGACCTTACAGATTTTACAACAAGATTTCTGGTGGCCTAGAATGTCTTATTTTGTTTCTCACTACATCAAATCATGTTCGATTTGTTGTACATCCATACATCAAAAGGATTCCTCCTATCCATGCCTATAGCACAGAGACCCTGGCAAACCATAGCCATGGACTATATTGTTGAATTACCACCTTCCTTCAACCATGATACAATACTAGTAGTAGTTGATTTGTTCTCAAAAAGGGCTCATTTCATTCCCGTCCAGGGTTTACCAACTGCAGCTGAGACTGCCCAACTCTTTCTTAATCATATAGTGAAACTCCATGGTCTTCCCGAGTCCATAACCACTGACAGGGGGACTCAGTTTACATCTAAATTCTGGTCCCAACTTTGTCTCTCATTACAAATCGACAGACGGCTCTCCACAGCCTACCACCCTCAGACTAATGGGCAGACGGAGCGTACCAACCAGACCCTGGAACAGTATCTCCGCTGTTTTTGCACTATCCAACAAGACAATTGGCTAACCTTATTACCAACGTCAGAGTTCTCTTTTAATAATACTATCAACACATCCACTAAACTCACTCCCTTTTATGTGAACTATGGGTTTCATCCCTCCTACCAACTATCACATCGCACATACTCCTCATCTCCGCTTGTTGATGACACCATCAACTCCATTGCAGAAGGTTTTACTGCTCTCAAAGAAGTTCTACATAATGCTCAGTCTAAAGAAAAAGCATACTACGACCTGAGAAGAACTCCAGCTCCTGATTACAAACCTGGGGATCTTGTATGGCTTAACACAAGGTATCTCAAACTACAAATACCATGTAAGAAACTTGGACCTCTCTTTGTTGGACCTTTTCCAATTGTGGCAGTCATT
This sequence comes from Bombina bombina, assembly GCF_027579735.1. Classification (NCBI taxonomy): domain Eukaryota; kingdom Metazoa; phylum Chordata; class Amphibia; order Anura; family Bombinatoridae; genus Bombina; species Bombina bombina. Next base: position 338,429,322 of record NC_069506.1, read on the forward strand.
AACTCAAATGCAGTTACTCTACAACTCCCTCCTTCATACTGCTGTCACCACACCTTCCATGTATCCCTTCTTAAACACTATCATCCAGTGAGAAGTCAGGTTCTTCCCACTCCCCTCTCTGTTCTCTCTTCGGATGACGTAGAATACGAAGTTGACTCTATATTGGACTCTCGTTATGTCAAATCTTCATTACAGTATTTGGTTCACTGGAAAGGGTTTAGTGTTGATGAGGATTCTTGGGAACCATCTATCAACTTAAAGGCCCCTCGTCTGTTCTCCCAATTCCACAGGCGACATCCCGATCGCCCTAGGCCTTGATCCGCAGAGTGGATCCTTGAGGGGGGGTGTACTGTCATGCTTCTAGCTCTGTCCCTTTAAGGCTTACCTTCTAAGCCCTATATATGGCCCCTCCTATCTAGTTACCTTGCTAGGTAATGAAGTTTTACAGAGGAAATCCTACTTCCGTTTTCTAGCCTGTAGGTGAACGCCTACTTCGTCCTTCCCTAAGCTACATGCTACTCTCCTGCCTTTCCCGTGGAGACCCCTGCAAGCCCTCGGTCTCTCTCTCAGGACAAAGCCTGCAAAGCTCTCACACACATACTGGCTATCAGCTCTGTCAGCCTCTCTGCTATTAACTGCCTGTGTGTTCCGCTGACGTCATCCAGCAGCTCCTGAACCGCAGCACCGGACGCTCTCCCTCACAGCACAGCTCCTTGCAACTTTGGGTAACGCTGTATCAATATAAGTATAAGAATTGCACGACCACTATATCTTACCTACTGTTTGCTTGCAGCCTTACCCTTTTCAGCCTGTTGCCTCTGCTATGTGTTGTTGCTAGCTCATATCTTCCAACTGTAGCTCTTGTGTAATGATTCTGAGCTGTCGCTATATAGCCATACTTTCACTTGGATACTTTTGGTTCTGTACTTCTCTACTAATTACTCTTCAGCTTTGACATAATTTATAGTAGCTGTTGCTCCTCACAAATACAACCTCCATTGTGTACATATATCAATTGCAGCCTACTATTTTGAATCTATCTGCATATATACCTATGAACTGTAGCTCCTAGGAATTCATCCTACTCTGTATATATATTAACTGCAGCCTTCTGATTATGAACTTATTTGCACATACACTGATGAACTGTTTCACCTGACAAATCAACCTCCATTGTGTAGATATATATATATATATATATCTCAATTACAGTCTCCTACTTTGATGAACTTTTACTCCTTGTTTCATACATATATATGAATTGCTGATTCCTGCATTCCTATCAACTGCTACTTATATGTCATATTTAATCTAATTACCTTGTCAGGTTTACTCCCTGCTAAACTATCTCTGCTGCTACCAGCAGTTCAGCAAGACAGTACCCACTGTGATTTATATAATTTATGGGGAATTCATTATGCTTACTTGTTGCCAAGAGTAAAATTACTATATTGTCATCCCACAGTCTATGAGCATAATCGAATTCTGATATTAACATCCAGAGAATTCAGGTCTGGTGTTAGACTGTGTGGCATCTGTAAGCACTGATTGGTTACCAGGCCTTAGATACAAATCAGTATCACTTATATCTGTTATATAGGTAGAAGCCTCACAGTCAGTTGCTTCAACAACCACTTCATTAACTCCCATATTCTTCATACGCAGAAGTTCCTTCTCCACTTGAGGCATGAGCGGGAACGGAATTCTATGAGGAGTGGTAATGCTGTATGGGATTGCTTCACCTTTAAATGATATTCAGACTGGGTTGCAATTCAATAGGCGCAATTCACCAAAAATTTCTTTCGAAATCTCATTCACTCTGGCGACCAGGCCCAAACCACAGGCTGCTTTTCTGCTCAATAGGCTGTTAACACACTGACCTCTAATCACATGTACCCACATAGTGAATTTCCTCTGCTTGTACTCGCAGCTAGCAAGAAATGTCCCCGCATAATCGATGCATCCACCAGGACTATGAACTTTTGTTGTAACCTTCGCCAGCTGAGGCTGTCAATGCAGTTTTATGAATGCTGCAAGGGACATAATAGTGATGTCTGCTCCCATGTCAATCTTAAAGGCAACTTTGGCTCCCATTACAGTAAGGGTAACCCGTCAATCTTCGTCTGGACCAGACCGTTCAACAACAGACCCTACAAAGGACACTTCTTGACCCTCCTGGTCACTATCCACCTGCAACTTTTTAATGTATTCAGTTTTACACGCCACTTCAAAATGGCGCATTCGGTTACATTTTCTACATCTTTTCTCTTTAGCAGGGCATATGACATTCTGATCATGGGTACGGTTACACCGCGTGCAGCAAGCCTGCTGCGCCCATCCGCTTCTGGGCCTATCTGTTGCCCTTGGTCTAGCGCTCACACTGTGCCTTTCACCTGCAGCTCTCCTGAACTGCTGCACTTCATCCACAATACTCTCAGACCTCAGATCAGCACTTTGCTTTTTCACCAGTTCACTCTGGCGAGCCATCCTAATAGCCCTATCTAACGTTAATTCAGCCTCCAACTGTAGCTTCAGTGAGACCTCAGCATCTGTAATTCCTTTGACTATTTTTGTCTCTGATTTGCTCTTATTTAGCAACACCAAACTCCCAGAATTCAGCTAGTTCATACAGGCTGCGCACACATGACTCCACAGATTCTCCCACACGCTGAGCACGTTTGTGAAAACAAACTCTCTCATGAACTCACATTTCTTTTGGGCACAAAGTGAGCACTGAATTTGTTCATAACTATAAGTCAAATTCTTCCCCTTCTTAGAAAGTTAAGGCATTGAACACTGGCTCCACATCTTTCCCCATAGAGTATAAAAGAGAATTAACTTGTACTTCACCACTCTCCTTGTCCAGCTTGGAAGCAATCCTAAAGCGTTGAAACTCCTGATGCCATGTGGGCCAAGCTGCAGGCTGAGAGAAATCAAAAGGCTCAGGTTGGGTAAACTTCAACATCATCATTAATCAGGAAACAGAAGCGCAGGCAAGTACTTCTGACACCATGTCATGAGATGCAGGACACAGCATAGAAGGTACAACACTATTTTATTGCAGAGCATAGAAGTATACAGCTTGCACAACACATTTAACTCAGTAAGTGCGGCATAGACAATAACGAACTTAAGACCCACCCCCATCCAGTGACGTCACCTCCCACTCTCATCACAGTTGATGTAGGGGGCTGGCGGTTTAGTGGTTAATAGGTTTATTTAGTGTCTGCGATGTCGGGGAGCGGCGGATTAGGGGTTAATAACTTTTATTAGTGTTGGCGATGTCAGAGAGAGGCAGATTAGGGGTTAATAACTTTTTTTTGTGTCAGCGATGTCGTTGTCAGGATTCCATTTCATGTTTTACTTCTCTCACTTCTCATCACATGGTTCTCTCACTTTCATGTTACTTAAGGCTCCACCTGTCAGCAAACAGGTGCTTAGTTATTTTCATTAGCAGGAGTAACAGCTTACACACAGTCTCTGAGCTGCATTGTTTTTCTCAAACCAACTGCTTTCACAAAGGACTTTCACAAAGGACTGTTTGCTTGGATTACTATTGTACTGTACTATTTTCTACAAGGATTACATCCCCTGAAATATCCTGTTTGCATCCTTGGACTTACAGCTAAGTTACCTCTTAATTTTATTCCTTGCATACTATTTGAGAACTTAACTGCTGAATTGTTATTGTACACTTACAGCATCACTCTTAATTTAACTGGAGCTGACAGGCACTGCAGTTTTCTAAATAACTCTGCACACTATTTCATACTGGGGAATCAATGTCTCCTTTCTCACTTCATAATATATATGCTGCTTTAAGAACAAGACTTTGAACTCTAAGTTACAAGACTGAACTGAAGAGGATTTAACTATTTCAAAATAAAAACAGAATTTATGCTTACCTGATAAATTACTTTCTCCAACATTGGTGTGTCCGGTCCACGGCGTCATCCTTACTTGTGGGAATATCTCTTCCCCAACAGGAAATGGCAAAGAGTCCCAGCAAAGCTGGCCATATAGTCCCTCCTAGGCTCCGCCCACCCCAGTCATTCGACCGACGGACAGGAGGAAAAATATAGGAGAAACCATATGGTACCATGGTGACTGTAGTTAGAGAAAATAATTCATCAGACCTGATTAAAAAACCAGGGCGGGTCGTGGACCGGACACACCATTGGAGAAAGTAATTTATCAGGTAAGCATAAATTCTGTTTTCTCCAACATTGGTGTGTCCGTTCCACGGCGTCATCCTTACTTGTGGGAACCAATACCAAAGCTTTAGGACACGGATGAAGGGAGGGAGCAAATCAGGTTACCTAAACGGAAGGCACCACGGCTTGCAAAACCTTTCTCCCAAAAATAGCCTCCGAAGAAGCAAAAGTATCAAATTTGTAAAATTTGGCAAAAGTGTGCAGTGAAGACCAAGTCGCTGCCTTACATATCTGGTCAACAGAAGCCTCGTTCTTGAAGGCCCATGTGGAAGCCACAGCCCTAGTGGAGTGAGCTGTGATTCTTTCAGGAGGCTGCCGTCCGGCAGTCTCATAAGCCAATCGGATGATGCTTTTAAGCCAAAAGGAAAGAGAGGTAGAAGTCGCTTTTTGACCTCTCCTTTTACCAGAATAGACAACAAACAAAGAAGATGTTTTTCTGAAATCTTTTGTAGCCTCTAAATAGAATTTTAGAGCATGGACTACGTCCAAATTGTGTAACAAACGTTCCTTCTTTGAAACTGGATTCGGACATAAAGAAGGTACAACTATCTCCTGGTTAACATTCTTGTTAGAAACAACCTTTGGAAGAAAACCAGGCTTAGTACGCAAAACCATCTTATCTGCATGGAACACCAGATAGGGCGGAGAACATTGCAGAGAAGATAACTCTGAAACTCTTCTAGCAGAAGAAATAGCAACCAAAAACAAAACTTTCCAAGATAGTAACTTAATATCTATGGAATGTAAAGGTTCAAACGGAACCCCTTGAAGAACTGAAAGAACTAGATTTAGACTCCAGGGAGGAGTCAAAGGTCTGTAAACAGGCTTGATCCTAACCAGAGCCTGAACAAATGCTTGAACATCTGGCACAGCTGCCAGTCTTTTGTGTAGTAAGACAGATAAAGCAGAGTTCTGTCCCTTTAGAGAACTTGCAGATAATCCTTTCTCCAAACCTTCTTGTAGAAAGGAGAGAATCTTAGGAATTTTTATCTTATTCCATGGGAATCCTTTGGATTCACACCAACAGATATATCTTTTCCATATTTTATGGTAAATCTTTCTAGTTACCAGTTTTCTGGCCTGAACCAGAGTATCTATCACAGAATCTGAAAACCCACGCTTTGATAGAATCAAGCGTTCAATCTCCAAGCTGTCAGCTGGAGGGAGACCAGATTTGGATGTACGAATGGACCCTGAACAAGAAGGTCCTGTCTCAAAGGTAGCTTCCATGGTGGAACCGATGACATATTCACCAGGTCTGCATACCAAGTCCTGCATGGCCACGCAGGAGCTATCAAGATCACTGAGGCCCTCTCCTGTTTGATCCTGGCTACCAGCCTGGGAATGAGAGGAAACGGTGGAAATACATAAGCTAGGTTGAAGGTCCAAGGTGCTACTAGTGCATCTACTAGAGTCGCCTTGGGATCCCTAGATCTGGACCCGTAGCAAGGAACCTTGAAGTTCTGACGAGACGCCATCAGATCCATGTCTGGAATGCCCCATAATTGAGTTAGTTGGGCAAAGATCTCCGGGTGGAGTTCCCACTCCCCCGGATGGAATGTCTGACGACTCAGATAATCCGCTTCCCAGTTTTCCACACCTGGGATGTGGATCGCAGATAGGTGGCAGGAGTGATCCTCTGCCCATTGAATTATTTTGGTCACTTCTTTCATCACCAGGGAACTCCTTGTTCCCCCCTGATGATTGATATACGCAACGGTCGTCATGTTGTCTGATTGGAATCTTATGAATCTGGCCTTTGCAAGCTGAGTCCAAGCTCTGAGAGCATTGAAGATCGCTCTTAGTTCCAGAATGTTTATCGGGAGAAGAGACTCTTCCCGAGACCATAGTCCCTGAGCTTTCAGGGATTCCCAGACCGCGCCCCAGCCCACTAGACTGGCGTCGGTCGTGACAATGACCCACTCTGGTCTGCGGAAGCTCATTCCCTGGGATAGATGGTCCAGGGTCAGCCACCAACGGAGTGAATCTCTGGTCTTCTGATCTACTTGAATCATTGGAGACAAGTCTGTATAGTCCCCATTCCACTGTTTGAGCATGCACAGTTGTAATGGTCTTAGATGAATTCGTGCAAAAGGAACTATGTCCATTGCTGCAACCATCAACCCTACTACTTCCATGCACTGCGCTATGGAAGGACGTGGAACAGAATGAAGAACTTGACAAGTGCTTAGAAGTTTTGACTTTCTGACCTCTGTCAGAAAAATCCTCATTTCTAAGGAATCTATTATTGTTCCCAAGAAGGGAACTCTTGTTGACGGAGACAGAGAACTTTTTTCTATGTTCACCTTCCATCCGTGTGATCTGAGAAAGGCCAGAACGATGTCTGTATGAGCCTTTGCTGTTGACAGGGACGACGCTTGTATTAGAATGTCGTCCAAGTATGTTACTACTGCAATGCCCCTCGGTCTTAGAACCGCTAGAAGGGACCCTAGTACCTTTGTGAAAATCCTTGGAGCAGTGGCTAACCCGAATGGGAGGGCCACAAACTGGTAATGTTTGTCCAGAAAGGCGAACCTTAGGAACTGATGATGTTCTTTGTGGATAGGAATATGTAGGTACGCATCCTTTAGATCCACGGTAGTCATAAATTGACCTTCCTGGATATTGGGTAGAATCGTTCGAATAGTTTCCATCTTGAACGATGGTACCCTGAGAAATTTGTTTAGGATCTTCAATTCCAAAATTGGTCTGAAAGTTCCCTCTTTTTTGGGAACTACGAACAGATTTGAATAAAATCCCATTCCTTTTTCCTTTATTGGAACTGGGTGTATCACTCCCATCTTTAACAGGTCTTCTACACAATGTAAGAACGCCTGTCTCTTTATTTGGTTTAAGGATAAGTGAGACATGTGGAACCTTCCCCTTGGGGGTAGTTCCCTGAAATCCAGAAGATAACCCTGAGAAATTATTTCTAGCGCCCAGGGATCCTGAACATCTCTTGCCCAAGCCTGAGCAAAGAGAGAGAGTCTGCCCCCTACTAGATCCGGTCCCGGATCGGGGGCTACTCCTTCATGCTGTTTTGTTAGCAGCAGCAGGCTTCTTGGCCTGCTTACCCTTGTTCCAGCCTTGCATAGGCTTCCAGGCTGGTTTGGGCTGTGAGGCATTACCCTCTTGCTTAGAGGATGCAGAATTAGAGGCCGGTCCGTTCCTGAAATTGCGAAAGGAACGTAAATTAGACTTATTCTTGGCCTTGAAAGGCCTATCTTGAGGAAGGGCGTGGCCCTTTCCCCCAGTGATGTCTGAGATAATCTCTTTCAATTCAGGTCCAAATAGAGTTTTACCTTTGAAAGGGATGTTAAGCAATTTTGTCTTGGATGATACATCCGCTGACCAAGACTTTAGCCAAAGCGCTCTGCGCGCCACAATTGCAAACCCTGAATTTTCCGCCGCTAATCTAGCTAATTGCAAAGCGTCATCTAAAATAAAAGAGTTAGCCAACTTAAGTGCATGAACTCTGTCCATAACCTCCTCATATGGAGTCTCTCTACTGAGCGACTTTTCTAGTTCCTCGAACCAGAACCACGCTGCTGTAGTGACAGGAACAATGCACGAAATGGGTTGTAGAAGGTAACCTTGCTGTACAAAAATCTTTTTAAGCAAACCTTCCAATTTTTTATCCATAGGATCTTTGAAAGCACAACTATCCTTGATAGGAATAGTAGTGCGCTTGTTTAGAGTAGAAACTGCCCCCTCGACCTTAGGGACTGTCTGCCATAAGTCCTTTCTGGGGTCGACCATAGGAAATAATTTCTTAAATATAGGGGGGGGGAACAAAAGGTATGCCGGGCTTCTCCCACTCCTTATTCACTATGTCCGCCACCCGCTTGGGTATAGGAAAAGCGTCGGGGTGCACCGGAACCTCTAGAAACTTGTCCATCTTGCATAATTTCTCTGGAATGACCAAGTTGTCACAATCATCCAGAGTAGATAACACCTCCTTAAGCAGTGCGCGGAGATGCTCTAATTTAAATTTAAATGTCACAACATCAGGTTCAGCTTGTTGAGAAATTTTTCCTGAATCTGAAATTTCCCCATCTGACAAAACCTCCCTCATGGCCACTTCAGATTGGTGTGAGGGAATGACAGAACAATTATCATCAGCGCCCTCCTGCTCTTCAGTGTTTAAAACAGAGCAATCGCGCTTTCTCTGATATGCAGGCATTTTGGATAAAATATTTGCTATGGAGTTATCCATTACAGCCGTCAATTGTTGCATGGTAATAAGCATTGGCACGCTAGATGTACTAGGGGCCTCCTGCGTGGGCAAAACTGGTGTAGACACAGTAGGAGATTATGTAGTATCATGTCTACTCCCCTCATTTGAGGAATCATCTTGGGCAATTTCATTATCTGTGGCAGTATTGTCCTTACTTTGTTTGGACGCTATGGCACAATTATCACACAATTTTAAATGGGGAGACATATTGGCTTTCATACATATAGAACATAGCTTATCCGAAGGCACAGACATGTTAAACAGGCTTAAACTTGTCAATAAAGCACAAAAAACGTTTTAAAACAAAACCGTTACTGTCTCTTTAAATTTTAAACAGAAACACTTTATTACTGAATATGTGAAAAAGTATGAAGGAATTGTACAAAAATTACCAAAATTTCACCACAGTGTCTTAAAGCATTAAGAGTATTGCACACCAATTTTCAGAGCTTTAACCCTTAAAATAAGGGAGCCGTTTACAAATTTAACCCCTATACAGTCCCAGCTACAGCCTTTGCTGTGATTTTACCAAGCCCAGAGGGGAATACGATACCAAATGACGCCTTCTAGGAACTTTTCCAAACACTTTCAGGTCCTCACACATGCATCTGCATGTCTTGCTCTCAAAAAACAACTGCGCAGTAATGGCGCGAAAATGAGGCTCAGCCTACAACTGGGAAGGCCCTTCCTGACTGGAAAAAGTGTCTAACATAGTGCCTGACGTTAAAAAACGTTCCCCAAGTTTATAAGTGTGAATTATCAGCATAAACATGTATAAAATGTCCAAATAAAACAAACGATTTAGCCCATAAAAGTGTCTACCAGTTTTATAGCCCATATTAAGCCCTTTATTCTGTTTGAGACTAAGAAAATGGCTTACCGGTCCCCATGAGGGGAAATGACAGCCTTCCAGCATTACATGGTCTTGTTAGAAATATGGCTAGTCATACCTTAAGCAGAAAAGTCTGCTAACTGTTTCCCCCAACTGAAGTTACTTCATCTCAACAGTCCTATGTGGAAACAGCAATCGATTTTAGTTACTGTCTGCTAAAATCATCTTCCTCTCACAAACAGAAATCTTCATCCTTTTCTGTTTCAGAGTAAATAGTACATACCAGCACTATTTTAAAATAACAAACACTTGATAGAAGAATAAAAAACTACATTTTAAACACCAAAAACTCTTAACCATCTCCGTGGAGATGTTGCCTGTGCAACGGCAAAGAGAATGACTGGGGTGGGCGGAGCCTAGGAGGGACTATATGGCCAGCTTTGCTGGGACTCTTTGCCATTTCCTGTTGAGGAAGAGATATTCCCACAAGTAAGGATGACGCCGTGGACCGGACACACCAATGTTGGAGAAAAGAGTTACTTGGTTTTGCAACTGCAAGTCTGGGCACCTTGCCAAATTCCTATCTTACTCTGCAGCAGCTGCTCTCAATAAACACAGTTTCAAAGTTGCAGCTACAAGACAACTGAAGCATTCTCTGTGACTTGTTAAAAGTATATCTCTTGCAAACCAAGCTTACTTCTTACAAGGATTAACCAACTCTCTCCTGCATTACATGTTTATTTAATGTAAGCTTAAAAAATAATTTTTGTTCTTTCAAGTTCTTTAAATTAGAAGCATATTTTTCTTCTATAATTTTTTCATTATTTTTCCATACTGTGCCAGTCTAACAGTATTGGAAATATTGTGCTTAGAAGGATTCATGTTGTGATAGTACTAACAGCATTGAACCTCTAACTTAATATTAATTCACCACAGGTTTACTGGTCTATGCTCACCTAAATAGCCCAAAAACCCTGGTGATACAAAACAATAATTGATCTGCAGTTGCGTTCCACTTACATAGTTGAAATAGACTTTACAGTCGTGGAGCAACGGATTTGGGGTTAATAATTTTTATTAGTGTCGGCAATGTCGGGGAGCAGTGGATTAGGGGTTAATAACTTTTATTAGTGTTGGCGATGTCGAGGGCGGCGGATTAGGGGTGTTTAGACTTGGGGTTTATGTTAGGGTGTTAGGTTTAAATGTAATTTTCTTTCCCCCATGGACATCAATGAGGTTGCGTTTCGACGATCTCCATTCCGCAATCACAGGTGTTAGTTTTTTTTTCTAACACTTTCTCCCTATTGATGTCAATGGGGGAAAGCGTGCACGAGCATGTAATCTCAGCCCTTGGCTTTTGTGCGCTATAGAGCTTAACGCACCATACCGCACAGCACAAGGAGGTTTTGGCATTATTTTCGTACCCTGTTTAGAGCAAAACTCGTAATCTAGGTGAAAGAATGCAGCACTGAATACTGAAAATACTGAAAAACTGAAATGCATTGCCACCTAGGAATAATATAAAAAATACCAACAACATTTACAGGTATAAGAATATGGAGGAAATATAGAAACCTAATGATGAAAGAAAACTTAAAGGGACAGTCTACTCCAGAATTGTTATTATTTAAAATTCCCCAGTTTTACAAATCCAACACTGTGATATTAATACACTTTTTACCCCTGTGATTACCTGGTTTCTAAGCCTCTTCAGACTGCCCCTTATCTCAGTTCTTTTGGCAGGCATAAATTTTAGCCAATCAAATCTGACTCTTAAATAACTCCATGAGAGTGAGCACAATGTTATCTATATGACACACATGAGCTAGCAGTGTCTAACTGACACAAACTGTCAATGTGCACTGAGATAAGATGCAGTTCAATGGCTTAGAAATTAGCAAATGAGCCAGTCTATGTTTAGCTTTTCCACAAAGAATACATAGAGAGCAAAGCAAATTTGCCCTATCTCAGTGTTTCTCAACCGCGGTCCTCAAGTACCCCCAACAGGCCATGTTTTCATTATAGCTGAACCAGTGCACAGGTAAAATAATAAGCTGATGGGTGAGAGCAGGTTAGTAACCATGGTTACTGATCAGCTGATTACTTCACCTGTGCACTAGTTCAGCTATAATGAAAACCTGGCCTGTTGGGGGTACTTGAGGACCGCGGTTGAGAAACACTGCCCTATCTGAATCATTAAAGTTTAATTTTGACTAGCCTGTCCCTTTAAATCCCAAAAACAAAGAAATCCAAGTTGAAAAACAACAACAGAGATTAAGCCACAGAGGCCTATTTATCAAGCCGTCAATCACAAATACGTCGGTATTCCGCAGCGTAATTGTGGCGAGCTTGATTCGACCTATTTATCAAAGCCTACAGACCGGCAAAAGTTGAAATTTGTGATGTAACATATGATCCGCCGGTCTCAATCCGACACAGATCGATGCTTACGTCATTACAGATGTTCCGAATACAAATTCAGCACTATCTGACACTTTTTGCTAGTTAACAAATTTCTAACAGGTACACTTGCCACTATTCCGGCCCAGTGTATCTGGTTTTCAATCCACCACCCTGGAGGCCGTGGATGCCATAGGAGTCAATGGGAGTCTGAAAGCAGGGAAAGCTTATGTTCGATGCTGCCAGATATCCCATTGATTTCTATGGTAGAAAACCAGTAACATTTACACCTAGCACCCTAACATAAGCCCGAGTCTAAACACCCCTAATCTGCTGCCCGACATCGCCACCATCTACATAAAGTTATTAACCCCTATGCCCCTCTCCCCGACCCCGCTGCAACTGTAATAAAATTATTAACCCCTGGCCTTCCACATCACTACCATTAACTAAACCTATTAACCCCTAAACTTAACAACCCACTAACTTTAGATTAAAATTACCTCATCTCTATCTTATAATAAATTCAAATTTACCTTTAGAATTAAAATAAACTATATTAAACTATTAATTAACCTACTCTACCTATGATACTAAAATTACACTAAACTATATTAAACTATTAATTAACCTACCCTAACTATTATACTAAAATGACATTAAACTACCAATTAAATTAACTATATTACATATTTAAAAACCTAACCCTACTCAAATTATTTAAATCTACAATTAAAAATTAATTAATTATAAAAAATAAATGCTATGCTACAAAAAATAAAAACACTGTTACAAAAAATAAAAAACACTAAGTTACAAAAAACAAACAAACCACAGTATCAAAAATAAAAAAGAATTGCACCTAATCTAATAGATAGTAGTAGTAGATGGCGCTGGTCTATTGAGTGATTTTCTCTAGTAAGTGAAGAGAAAAAAAAGGCTTGATGCATATATTGAAGCCAATTAATATGGGTGCAGTATACTCACTCCATAAGATGAATCTTTACAGCTGAAAGGGAACGTAGCGTCAGATGGCAAGAGTCCACAGGTTCCTGGAGTCAAATACTGAATTTTCAGGTTTATCCAAAAGTGGACTGTAAATGAATAGAGACCCAAATGACAAAAGTATCCAGTGTATAATTAAAAAAAAATGAGACACTCAATACTTGGTTTTACTTACCTGTTTTACTTGTTTTAATGTATGCTCTTGATAAAGACGTGTAATACGTTGAAACGCGTTGAGCAAATAAAACCTTTTATCCTTTGTTGAAAGATTGTCAAGATCTTGTTTTTGCTGTGCTGAGCTGGAATCTCCTTATTTATGGAGTAAGTTACTACATTTTTTTAATTATACACTGGATACTTTTGTCATTTGGGTCTCTATTCATTTACAGTCCACTTTTGGATAAACCTGAAAATTCAGTATTTGACTCCAGGAACCTGTGGACTCTTGCCATCTGACGCTATGTTCCCTTTCAGCTGTAAAGATTCATCTTATGGAGTGAGTATACTGCACCCATATTAATTGGCTTCAATATATGCATCAAGCCTTTTTTCTCTTCACTTACTAGAGAAAATCACTCAATAGACCAGCGCCATCTACTACTACTATCTATCTATACACAGTCACAAGGGAGAGACTGCAAGAAGGCTGCGGTCTGACCTAAAGGAGAGTATCAGTTCTTAGTTCATTTGTACAGAATATTGTGTGTTTTTTTCCATCTTGCACCTCTGTATATTATTTTCCTTTTTACCTAATCTAATAGCCCTATCAAAATAAAAAAGCCCCCGAAATAAAAAAAACCCTAGCCTACAATAAACTACCAATGGCCCTTAAAAGGGCTACCAATGTCCCTTAAAAGGACCTTTTTGCGGGGCATTGTCCCAAAGAAATCAGTTCTTTTACCTGAAAAAAATAAATACAAACAACCCCCAACAGTAAAACCCACCACCCACACAACCAACACCCCAAATAAAAACCCTATCTAAAAAACCTAAGCTCCCCATTGCCCTGAAAAGGGCATTTAGCTCTTTTACTGCCCAAAGTCCCTACTCTAAAAATAAAACCTACCCAATAAACCCTTAAAAAACCTAACACTAACCCCCGACGATGCACTTACAGTTTTCGAAGACCGGATATCCATCCTCATCCAAGCGGCAGAAGTCCTCATCGAAGCCAGCAGAAGTCTTCATCCAAACGGGCTGAAGTCCTCATCGAAGCTGGCAGAAGTCTTCATCCAGACGGCATCTTCTATCTTCATCCATCCGGCGCAGAGAAGATCCATCTTCAAGACATCCGGTGCGGAGCATCCTCTTCTTCCGATGGTCAACGTAGAATGAAGTTTCCCTTTAAGGTAAGTCATCCAAGATGGCATCCCTTACATTCCGATTGGCTGATAGAATTCTATCAGCCAATAGGAATTAAAGGGGAAAAAATCCTATTGGCTGTTACAATCAGCCAATAGGATTGAGCTTTCATTGAGCTTTCATCCTATTGACTGATCCAATCAGCCAATAGGATTTAGCTCACATTCTATTGGCTGATTGGATTCTTTCCCCTTTATTGGATTGGATTTTTTCCCCTTTAATTCCTATTGGCTGATAGAATTCTATCAGCCAATCATAATGTAAGGGACGCCACTTGGATGATGTACCTTAAAGGGAAACTTCATTCTACGTTGACCATCGGAAGAAGAGGATGCTCTGCGCCGGATGTCTTGAAGATGGATCTGCTCTGAACCGGATGGATGAAGATAGAAGATGCCGTCTGGATGAAGACTTCTAACGGCTTCGATGAGGACTTCAGCCCGCTTGGATGAAGACTTCTGCCGGCTTTGATGAGGACATCTGCCGCTTGTATGAGAATGGATGTCCGGTCTTTGAAAACTGTAAGTGGATTGTCGGGAGTTAGTGTTAGGTTTTTTAAGGGTTTATTGGGTGGGTTTTATTTTTAGAGTAGGGACTTTGGGCAGTAAAAGAGCTAAATGCCCTTTTAAGGGCAATGCCCATACAAATGCCCTTTTCAGGGCAATTCGGAACTTAGGTTTTTTTAGATTGGGTTTTTATTTAGGGGGGTTGGTTTTGTGGGGGGTGGGTTTTACTGTTGGGGGGGTGTTTGTATTTTTTTTTCAGGTAAAAGAGCTGATTTCTTTGGGGCAATGCCCCGCAAAAGGCCCTTTTAAGGACCTTTGGTAGTTTATTGTAGGCTAGGGTTTTTTGTATTTGGGGGGGGTTTTTTAATTTTGATAGGGCTATTAAATTAGGTGTAATTCTTTTTTATTTCTGATACTGTGTTTTTTTTAACATAGTGCTTTTTATTTTTTGTAATTTAGCGTTTATTTTTTAGTAATTTAGTAATTTTTAATTGTAGATTTAATTTGAGTAGGGTTAGTTTTTTAAATATGTAATATAGTTAATTTAATTGGTAGTTTAATGTAACTTTAGTATAATAGTTAGGGTAGGTTAATTAATAGTTTAATATAGTTTAATGTAATTTTAGTATAATAGTTAGGGTAGGTTAATTAATAGTTTAATATAGTTTAATGTAATTTTAGTATAATAGTTAGAGTAGGTTAATTAATAGTTTAATATAGTTTATTTTAATTCTAAAGGTAAGTTTTAATTTATTATAAGATAGGGATGAGGTAATTTTAATGTACAGTTAACGGGTTGTTAGGTTTAGGGGTTAGTAGATTAATTTAGTTTGTGGGAGGCCAGGGGTTTAGTGGTTAATAATTTTATTACAGTTGCGACGGGGTCCAGGAGCGGCGGGATAGGGGTTAATACATTTATTTAGTGGCGGTGGGGTTAGGGAGTGGCGGGATAGGGGTTAATAACTTTATTTAGTTGCGGCGGGGTCCGGGAGCAGCGGGATAAGGGTTAAACATTTTAGTATAGTGGTGGTGTTTAGTTACAGGGTATAAATAAAGTTGGTAAAAAGCCGAATAGCAGCGAGATTGATGACTGCTAGTTAACAACAGTCCGCTGCTCATCGCCCCGTACTTGGTGTGCGGCTTTTTGCTTGATTTTTTAATAAATATGGAGATCGTATTCAGGTCCGCGGCCACGATGTTAGGCGAGAGTATTGGTGCCGGCGAATGCAGCATAGTTGACGGCTTGATAAATAGGCCCCACAAAGTATAACATTCATCCTAAAGGCTGGTAAAATTCAGCTTTTCAACCAATATAATTTATTATTTATTTTTTTACCAGGGGAGCAGAGCTTGCTATGCTATGAAGCATGTCTCTTGTGCGTTTTGGCAACAACCAAACCCTACTTGAATAAATTCTCACCTAACAACATAATAGAGCAGCATCCTCCTACCTACTCCTGCCTTGCACTGCAAACTTCTCCCAGCTCTAAGCTCATTTCCTGCTCAGATTACTTGAGTATCAGATCTATTCCCGCCAACAGGAGCTCATTGGCCATCTTGGTGTATACTGTTCACACAGTTGAATCTCTGGACACAATGTGCATTTGTGTTGGAGATTTGCCCAACTTTAAAACCATCTCCATGATTCACGGTACCTAAGTTGCATCTGAGAAGTATTGCATGTCAGCAGCAGGTTACTCCAGAGCAGACTAGCCAGTCTTCAGTTGAAACTTAGCATGCAGGAGGCTACTAGTGGCACAGTTCTGCAGTTGGTGAGTGACTTTTTCACACAGCTCTAAGGACATTGGATTCCCTAATTGTATGAGCTATGAAGGGGGAGACAGAATTTGAGGGTTTAGCATTAACTGACTGCTATTAAATCCCACATTACAACCCTTTGGAGTAATGGTCTTTGTGCACTCTTGGCAGAGGTGACTGCAACATCCACTTCAGGGAGGACTCAGCTACTTAAGTTTTCTAGTAGCCTGCTCACTTTTTCCAAACAATGAATTAGAAATAACTGGTAATTACTTAGGCATATCATGTGAGGACACAAGGTCCTGATTTCCTCCAAATCATCACTTGTTAATTGTGATTTTCAAAATAAACTTTTGCAGATTACTCCAGTTTACACTGTCTTCAGCCTAAAGCTTTTTCTTTTTCTTTACACTTAAATACTAGGAAGATCCTAGTTACTTGTTGCTTTAAACTTGCTGTTGTCTCTTTCATGATAGCCAGTCTGTACTTACACTGGATGCCCTTCTCATCTGACCCTACACAGAAGTGTCTATGCTCCCATCTATTTCTTATTCAAAATGAAGAAAACAAAACTCTCACACCAACCTAAGAGGGCGGTAGCTGAGCTTTTGGATCCCAACAAATTATTAGAGCTCCTCAGATGATGATAAATGCTCTTATTCCTCTAATTCTCCCGACTGGAGGTCACCACATAGAGATTCTCTTAACTTAAAAATCAATATCAGCTAAATTTAAAACCTTAATGGCCTTCCTGTGCAAAGACCTTCTAAAAGAACTGACACACTAGAATGAAAGTATGCAGATTTAGTTGTAGATTATGCAACTCCTATCTCTTATGCCAAATCTCTCACTGATCATATTGTAGCTTTGGAAATCAAGGGCTAGATTACAAGTGGTGTGCTAACTGTTGCATGTGAACAAAAATGGGGTACATTGCAACTCTGCGTGTCGGAAGTAGTTAGAGTATTACAGGTAGACGTGTTCACTTGAGCTCAATTACATTTATTGCTCATCGGAATAGCGCAACTTCAGAGCTTTGGTTAACTGTTACGCTTTTGATTTAAAAAACAAATAATAATTTTGACCGTGCGGCGGTCATGTGACTGTCTTTTCGCCAAGGTCACATGACGTTTTAGACCTGCCGTCCGCCTTCCATATTCTATTTAACACTCACCAATATTTGTGTGTGATCAACAACATTTATATTTAAAAGATATGATAACATATGGATATAACACCCCAAATTGATATAGTTATACAGACACTATATGCACATTTCTAAGGGGCTATTGTTCCTTTGTACATTTGAAGTATTTTATTGATACAAGAGTATGGAAATATTGTATGTTTGTATACACTCTTGATTTAAGATAGATACTAGTATTTCACTATGAACCATTTTTGATTGGATGGGGAGGGGGTGGGTCCTTGATTGGGATTTGTGATTGGTCAGTCTGCATTTAAAAGCCAGAGCTTCCAGTTTAGTCACAGATGCATGATGAAACAGCTAGCACAGCTGAGAAACGCATTGCAATCTGTATTTTGTATTGGTTTTATACACTTTGGGTGAGTGTTTTCACCCTTAGTTTTTAATTTGGATTTTAATAAATATACATCGAACTTACTGGAAGCCGGAGCTTGTTTCTTGATCCGGAGCTGACACCAAGAGTTTGTGTCCATTGATCCCTGGCCAGAGAGCAGAGAGCTGGGACACTAAGAGATCCCAATAGGCCTGACTCAGCACAAGTGGGTGCTGCCACTCTTGTGAGTATAACACCATCACAAGACATCTGTATTTCTTTCTGCAACCACAGTATCACACTAGGAGGTGCCCTCTGTCTTATGATTTCTCTTCACAGTTTCTCCAATAACTGAAATTAATTTAAAGATCCTTACAAGATGGTACATGACACCAAATGAGATTAAAAAAATATAACCCCACACTAAAGGCCAATGCTGGGGAGGATGTGGAGAAATGGGAAATAGGACACACATATGGTGGTCATGCCCGGTACTCCAAGATTTTGAATAAAAATAATGGAATATATTAAAAAGATAAATATAAAATATATTTTATATGATTTTTATAATGTGATATTGAAGCAATCTGATAAGAGGAAAAAAAATCCAGCAAACAACCTAATTATTCTCCTAAATAATTGTGCTTAAAATATGATTTTTTAATTGTGGAATAAAATTGAGCCCCCAGATATAAATATGTGGATTAATAAAGTAAATAATAATTTGATATTAGAAGAATTTCATTATATGAAGAAAAGAAATCTAGAATTCTATAACAGAATGGTTGAATTATGGGTAACAGTTAGATAATGATGTAATGATAGATAAATTATTTTTAGGAGCAAGGTGCCCCAGAGGATTAGATGAGTATATTTACAGGAGAAAATACATCATTTGAAGTAAGTTGATTGTAAAATAGATGGAATATCTATATACTGGTCTGACTATAAGTATACGGATACTAAGGGGCCTATCTATCAAGCTCCGAATGGAGCTTGGTGCCCTGTGTTTCTGGCGAGGCTGCAGGCTCACCAGAAACAGCAGTTATGAAGCAGCGGTCACAAAGACCGCTGCTCCATAACCTGTCCGCCAGCTCTGAGCAGGCGGACAGACATCGCCGGAAATCAACCCGATTGAGTACGATCAGGTTGATTGACACCCCCTTGCTGGCGGCCCATTGGCTGTGAGTCTGCAGGGGGCAGCATTGCACCAGCAGCTTTTCTGAGCTGCTGGTGCAATGCTGAATACGGTGAGCGTATTGCTCGCTGTATTCAGCGAGGTCTGGTGGACCTGATCCGCACTGTCGGATCAGGTCCGCCAGACTTTCATAAATAGGGGCCTATAGGTTTATCATTTGTACACAATTGTGTATTTATATGCAATGTATGTTTTGTTTGTTAAATAAAAATTTAAAAAAATGTTTTAAAAAATACCAGTTACTAATTAGATGCACCCGAAAGTGTAGTTTCTACACTTGCCAGTGCTCCCTTTCAATGCTGTTTTTCTTTTGTGCTATACATCACAGATACAGAAGTCTCCTGGGGTTGAGATAGGCCCCTCTCACGCAGGTTGTTTTTCTTTTGTGCTATACATCACAGATACAGAAGTCTCCTGGGGTTGAGATAGGCCCCTCTCACGCAGGTTGTTTTTCTTTTGTGCTATACATCACAAATACAGAAGTCTCCTGGGGTTGAGATAGGCCCCTCTCGAGCAGGTTGTTTTTCTTTTGTGCTATACATCACAGATACAGAAGTCTCCTGGGGTTGAGATAGGCCCCTCTCACCCAGGTTGTTTTTCTTTTGTGCTATACATCACAGATACAGAAGTCTCCTGGGGTTGAGATAGGCTCCTCACACGCAGGTTGTTTTTCTTTTGTGATATACATCACAGATACAGAAGTCTCCTGGGGTTGAGATAGGCCCCTCTCACGCAGGTTGTTTTTCTTTTGTGCTATACATCACGGATACAGAAGTCTCCTGGGGTTGAGATAGGCCCCTCACACGCAGGTTGTTTTTCTTTTGTGCTATACATCACAGATACAGAAGCGTCCTGGGGTTGAGATAGGCCCCTCTCACGCAGGTTGTTTTTCTTTTGTGCTACACATCACGGATACAGAAGTCTCCTGGGGTTGAGATGGGCCCCTCTCACACAGGTTGTTTTTCTTTTGTGCTACACATCACAGATACAGAAGTCTCCTGGGGTTGAGATAGGCCCCTCTCACGCAGGTTGTTTTTCTTTTGTGCTATACATCACAGATACAGAAGTGTCCTGGGGTTGAGATAGGCCCCTCTCACGCAGGTTGTTTTTCTTTTGTGCTACACATCACAGATACAGAAGTCTCCTGGGGTTGAGATAGGCCCCTCTCACGCAGGTTGTTTTTCTTTTGTGCTACACATCACAGATACAGAAGTCTCCTGGGGTTGAGATAGGCCCCTCTCACGCAGGTTGTTTTTCTTTTGTGCTATACATCACAGATACAGAAGTCTCCTGGGGTTGAGATAGGCCCCTCTCACATAGGTTGTTTTTCTTTTGTGCTATACATCACAGATACAGAAGTCTCCTGGGTTTGAGATAGGCTCCTCTCACGCAGGTTGTTTTTCTTTTGTGCTATACATCACAGATACAGAAGTCTCCTGGGGTTGAGATAGGCCCCTCTCACGCAGGTTGTTTTTCTTTTGTGCTACACATCACGGATACAGAAGTCTCCTGGGGTTGAGATAGGCCCCTCTCACGCAGGTTGTTTTTCTTCTGTGCTACACATCACAGATACAGAAGTCTCCTGGGGTTGAGATAGGCCCCTCTCACGCAGGTTGTTTTTCTTTTGTGCTATACATCACAGATACAGAAGTCTCCTGGGGTTGAGATAGGCCCCTCTCACGCAGGTTGTTTTTCTTTTGTGCTATACATCACAGATACAGAAGTGTCCTGGGGTTGAGATAGGCCCCTCTCACGCAGGTTGTTTTTCTTTTGTGCTACACATCACAGATACAGAAGTCTCCTGGGGTTGAGATAGGCCCCTCTCATGCAGGTTGTTTTTCTTTTGTGCTATACATCACAGATACAGAAGTCTCCTGGGGTTGAGATAGGCCCCTCTCACGCAGCTTGTTTTTCTTTTGTGCTATACGTCACGGATACAGAAGTCTCCTGGGGTTGAGATAGGCCCCTCTCACGCAGGTTGTTTTTCTTTTGTGCTATACATCACAGATACAGAAGTCTCCTGGGGTTGAGATAGGCCCCTCTCATGCAGGTTGTTTTTCTTTTGTGCTATACATAACAGATACAGAAGTCTCCTGGGGTTGAGATAGGCCCCTCTCAAGCAGGTTGTTTTTCTTTTGTGCTATACATCACAGATACAGAAGTGTCCTGGGGTTGAGATAGGCCCCTCTCACCCAGGTTGTTTTTCTTTTGTGCTATACATCACGGATACAGAAGTCTCCTGGGGTTGAGATAGGCCCCTCTCACGCAGGTTGTTTTTCTTTTGTGCTATACATCACAGATACAGAAGTCTCCTGGGGTTGAGATAGGCCCCTCTCATGCAGGTTGTTTTTCTTTTGTGCTATACATCACAGATACAGAAGTTTCCTGGGGTTGAGATAGGCCCCTCTCATGCAGGTTGTTTTTCTTTTGTGCTATACATCACAGATACAGAAGTCTCCTGGGGTTGTGATAGGCCCCTCTCATGCAGGTTGTTTTTCTTTGCCTGTACATCACAGATACAGAAGTCTCCTGGGGTTGAGATAGGCCCCTCTCACGCAGGTTGTTTTTCTTTTGTGCTATACATCACAGATACAGAAGTCTCCTGGGGTTGTGATAGGCCCCTCTCATGCAGGTTGTTTTTCTTTGCCTGTACATCCCTCTTTGAACATAAAGTATTGGCTCATATATTTCAGTATTTCATTTTGCTGCAGAGAGACTGGGCAGGGCACTGTGTGTTTTACTTCTGCAGTTTTGTCCCTCAGTATATTAGCAGGTTGATCATGATTGTGTAAACTTATTACCGTGGCCTAATGACTGCCTTGGCCTAGTGACCAATCCTCTCACTTTTATCCTGGAAGTGTCCATTATCTAAATTGGCTAACGCCAACTGTTGCTCTCTAGATTTGGGTGACATTTCTGACCTCTCTCCACTAAGTTACCATCATTATTATTGCCTCTGCTATAATATTCCATCTCTCTAACACATATCTATCCAACTGAGATGTCCACAATGTCTCAAATAAAGTCTGAATCAACCCACCACCCTGACAGTCCACATTTAAGATACATGCCCCAGACAATGAATATTCAAATTCTTGAAGCTCCCCTGAGGGAGGGTCACTCTCTAGAGAAACAATGGATTCCTTTCCAAAAACTCTTAGGCCTAGATTTAGAGTTCGGCGGTAGCCGTCAAAACCAGCGTTAGAGGCTCCTAACGCTGGTTTTGGGCGCCCGCTGATATTTGGAGTCAGTGATTAAAGGGTCTAACGCTCACTTTTCAGCCGCGACTTTTCCATACCGCAGATCCCCCTACGCCATTTGCGTAGCCTATCTTTTCAATGGGATCTTTCTAACGCTGGTATTTAGAGTCGTTTCTGCAGTGAGCGTTAGAGCTCTAACGACAAGATTCCAGCCGCCTGAAAATAGCAGGAGTTAAGAGCTTTCTGGCTAACGCCGGTTTATAAAGCTCTTAACTACTGTACCCTAAAGTACACTAACACCCATAAACTACCTATGTACCCCTAAACCGAGCTCCCCCCACACCGCCGCCACTCGATTAAAATTTTTAACCCCTAATCTGCTGACCGCCACCTACGTTATACTTATGTACCCCTAATCTGCTGCCCCTAACCCCGCCGACCCCTGTATTATATTTATTCACCCCTAACCTGCCCCCCACAACGTCGCCGCCAGCTACTTACAATAATTAACCCCTAATCTTCCGACCGCAAATCGCCGCCACCTACGTTATCCCTATGTACCCCTAATCTGCTGCCCCTAACACCGCCGACCCCTATATTATATTTATTAACCCCTAATCTGCCCCCCTCAACGTCGCCGACACCTGCCTACACTTATTAACCCCTAATCTGCCGAGCGGACCTGAGCGCTACTATAATAAAGTTATTAACCCCTAATCCGCCTCACTAACCCTATCATAAATAGTATTAACCCCTAATCTGCCCTCCCTAACATCGCCGACACCTACCTTCAATTATTAACCCCTAAACTTCCGATCGGAGCTCACCGCTATTCTAATAAATGTATTAACCCCTAAAGCTAAGTCTAACCCTAACACTAACACCCCCCAAAATTAAATATAATTTTTATCTAACGAAATTAATTAACTCTTATTAAATAAATTATTCCTATTTAAAGCTAAATACTTACCTGTAAAATAAATCCTAATATAGCTACAATATAAATTATAATTATATTATAGCTATTTTAGGATTAATATTTATTTTACAGGCAACTTTGTAATTATTTTAACCAGGTACAATAGCTATTAAATAGTTAAGAACTATTTAATAGTTACCTAGTTAAAATAATAACAAATTTACCTGTAAAATAAATCCTAACCTAAGTTATAATTAAACCTAACACTACCCTATCAATAAAATAATTAAATAAACTACCTACAATTACCTACAATTAACCTAACACTACACTATCAATAAATAAATTAAACACAAGTGCTACAAATAAATACAATTAAATAAACTAGCTAAAGTACAAAAAATAAAAAAGAACTAAGTTACAGAAAATAAAAAAATATTTACAAACATAAGAAAAATATTACAACAATTTTAAACTAATTACACCTACTCTAAGCCCCCTAATAAAATAACAAAGCCACCCAAAATAAAAAATTCCCTACCCTATTCTAAATTAAAAAAGTTACAAGCTCTTTTACCTTACCAGCCCTGAACAGGGCCCTTTGCGGGGCATGCCCCAAGAATTTCAGCTCTTTTGCCTGTAAAAGAATAAATACAATACCCCCCCCCCCAACATTACAACCCACCACCCACATACCCCTAATCTAACCCAAACCCCCTTTAAATAAACCTAACACTAAGCCCCTGAAGATCTTCCTACCTTGTCTTCACCATCCAGGTATCACCGATCCGTCCTGGCTCCAAGATCTTCATCCAACCCAAGCGGGGGTTGGCGATCCATAATCCGGTCCAGAAGAGGCTCCAAAGTCTTCCTCCTATCCGGCAAGAAGAGGACATCCGGACCGGCAAACATCTTCTCCAAGCGGCATCTTCGATCTTCTTCCATCCGGTGCGGAGCGGGTCCATCTTGAAGCAGGCGACGCGGATCCATCCTCTTCTTCCGATGTCTCCCGACTAATGACGGTTCCTTTAAGGGACGTCATCCAAGATGGCGTCCCTCGAATTCCGATTGGCTGATAGGATTCTATCAGCCAATCGGAATTAAGGTAGGAATTTTCTGATTGGCTGATGGAATCAGCCAATCAGAATCAAGTTCAATCCGATTGGCCGATCCCATCAGCCAATCAGATTGAGCTCGCATTCTATTGGCTGATCGGAACAGCCAATAGAATGCGAGCTCAATCTGATTGGCTGATTGGATCAGCCAATCGGATTGAACTTGATTCTGATTGGCTGATTCCATCAGCCAATCAGAAAATTCCTACCTTAATTCCGATTGGCTGATAGAATCCTATCAGCCAATCGGAATTCGAGGGACGCCACCTTGGATGACGTCCCTTAAAGGAACCGTCATTAGTCGGGAGACATCGGAAGAAGAGGATGGATCCGCGTCGCCTGCTTCAAGATGGACCCGCTCCGCACCGGATGGAAGAAGATCGAAGATGCCGCTTGGAGAAGATGTTTGCCGGTCCGGATGTCCTCTTCTTGCCGGATAGGAGGAAGACTTTGGAGCCTCTTCTGGACCGGATTATGGATCGCCAACCCCCGCTTGGGTTGGATGAAGATCTTGGAGCCAGGACGGATCGGTGATACCTGGATGGTGAAGACAAGGTAGGAAGATCTTCAGGGGCTTAGTGTTAGGTTTATTTAAGGGGGGTTTGGGTTAGATTAGGGGTATGTGGGTGGTGGGTTGTAATGTTGGGGGGGGGGTATTGTATTTATTCTTTTACAGGCAAAAGAGCTGAAATTCTTGGGGCATGCCCCGCAAAGGGCCCTGTTCAGGGCTGGTAAGGTAAAAGAGCTTGTAACTTTTTTAATTTAGAATAGGGTAGGGAATTTTTTATTTTGGGGGGCTTTGTTATTTTATTAGGGGGCTTAGAGTAGGTGTAATTAGTTTAAAATTGTTGTAATATTTTTCTTATGTTTGTAAATATTTTTTTATTTTCTGTAACTTAGTTCTTTTTTATTTTTTGTACTTTAGCTAGTTTATTTAATTGTATTTATTTGTAGCAATTGTGTTTAATTTATTTATTGATAGTGTAGTGTTAGGTTAATTGTAGGTAATTGTAGGTAGTTTATTTAATTATTTTATTGATAGGGTAGTGTTAGGTTTAATTATAACTTAGGTAAGAATTTATTTTACAGGTAAATTTGTTATTATTTTAACTAGGTAACTATTAAATAGTTCTTAACTATTTAATAGCTACTGTACCTGGTTAAAATAATTACAAAGTTGCCTGTAAAATAAATATTAATCCTAAAATAGCTATAATATAATTATAATTTATATTGTAGCTATATTAGGGTTTATTTTACAGGTAAGTATTTAGCTTTAAATAGGAATATGTTATTTAATAAGAGTTAATTTATTTCGTTAGATAAAAATTATATTTAACTTAGGGGGGTGTTAGTGTTAGGGTTAGACTTAGCTTTAGGGGTTAATCCATTTATTAGAATAGCGGTGAGCTCCGATCGGAAGTTTAGGGGTTAATAATTGAAGGTAGGTGTCGGCGATGTTAGGGAGGGCAGATTAGGGGTTAATACTATTTATGATAGGGTTAGTGAGGCGGATTAGGGGTTAATAACTTTATTATAGTAGCGCTCAGGTCCGCTCGGCAGATTAGGGGTTAATAAGTGTAGGCAGGTGGAGGCGACGTTGTGGGGGGCAGATTAGGGGTTAATAAATATAACATAGGGGTCGGCGATGTTAGGGCAGCAGATTAGGGGTACATAGGGATAACGTAGGTGGCGGCGTTTTACGGAGCGGCAGATTAGGGGTTAAAAAAAATATGCAGGGGTCAGTGATAGCGGGGGCGGCAGATTAGGGGTTAATAAGTGTAAGGCTAGGGGTGTTTAGACTCGGGGTACATGTTAGAGTGTTAGGTGCAGACGTAGGAAGTGTTTCCCCATAGGAAACAATGGGGCTGCGTTAGGAGCTGAACGCTGCTTTTTTGCAGGTGTTAGGTTTTTTTTCAGCTCAAACAGCCCCATTGTTTCCTATGGGAGAATCGTGCACGAGCACGTTTTTGAGGCCGGCCGCGTCCGTAAGCAACTCTGGTATCGAGAGTTGCTTTTGCGGTAAAAATGCTCTACGCTCCTTTTTTGGAGCCTAACGCAGCATTTGTTTTAACTCTCGATACCAGAGTTAAATTTATGGTGCGGCCAGAAAAAAGCCCGCGGAGCGTTAACAGCCCTTTTACCGCCGAACTCCAAATCTAGGCCTTAATATGTTTACTTTGAAGCAGCTATTAGAGTAGCATTGCAAGCCAATCTCCCTTGACTTTAAAGCCTTTCTTATATCATCTAACCTGAGAACAAGCTTTTAAAAACCAGGCCCATAATGTCTTATGTATGGTGTGTCTCTCTCTAAAACTGGTCCATTCCTTTTATCCCACTCTCATGGTGCCTCCCTCATCTTCTATTTTTCTCCCAGTCTAGACAGTCATTATCTCTCTAAGCTTTTGTTTCTTCTGATTTTCTCATATCTCTTTTTGAGATCTTTCTGCCTCCATAAATCTTCTGAACCTAAATTCTCCATTATGCTGTCTGTAGGTCCGCTTCCTTTTTTTCTATCTCAGTAATACCTGTTGCACAATGATCCCTCTAATCCAACAAGATCACATTAAATAAATCCGGGTAATATCATCTGTACTGTGTAATAAATGTAACAACCTGGAGTGTCACCTCACCACACCCTTGTACACAATTCACTTTTTGCCACCAGTCCCGGGTAAACATTGTATATGTAGTTCAACAGAAATATATCCACTCTACTACTAATAGTAATTGAAGGCTAAATAATCTATTAGACACTCACGGCTAGATTATGAGTTTTGCGTTATGAGTGAAAAAGCTTCATAACAATGCTTTTTCACTACCGCTGCTATTACAAGTCTTGTAGGTACAGCTGTACCGCACACTTTTTTGGCCGTCACGCAACATAACTACCGCACTTTTCAAAAAGTCCTTTTTCAATGGGACTTCCATAGCACCGGTATACGAGTTTGCCTGTCTGGCCAAAAAGTGAGCGGTACAGCCTATAACTACAAGATCTGTATCGCCACCTTAAAGTCAGTAGTTATGGGTTTTATGTTACAAAGCTGTAGCATAAAACTCATAACTAAAGTGTTACAAAGTAGACTAACACCCATAAACTACCTATTAACCCCTAAAACGAGGCCCTCCCGCATCGCAAACACTAAAATAAAATTATTAACCCCTAATCTGACGCTCTGGAAATCGCCGCCACTATAATAAACATATTAACCCCTAAATCGCCGTACTCCTGCATCGCAAACACTAGTTAAATATTATCAACCTCTAATCTGCCACCCCCCAATGTCGTCGCTAACTACATACGTTTAGTAACCCCTAATCTGCTGTCCCTAACATCGCTGCAACCTACATTACTGTTATTAACCCCTAATCTGCTGCCCCCAAAATCGCCACCAGCTAACTACACTTATTAATCCCTAATCTGCTGCCCCCAATGTCGCCGCTACTATACTAAAGTTATTAACCCCTAAACCTAACCCTAAGTCTAACCCTAACCCTAACACCCACTAACTTTAACATAATTAAAATAATTCCAAATAAAAATTACAATTAATACCTAAATTATTCCTATTTAAAACTAAATAAATACTTACCTGTAAAATAAAACCTAAGCTAGCTACAATATAACTAATAGTTATATTGTATCTAGCTTAGGTTTTATTTTTATTTCACAGGTAACTTTGTATTTATTTTAACTAGGTAGACTAGTAAGTAAATAATTATTAACTATTTACTAACTACCTAGTACAAATAAATACAAAGTTACCTGTAAAATAAAACCTAACATTACACTAAAATTAAATAAATTAAATTACAAAAAAAAACATTTATCTAAATTACAAAAATAATGAACACTAAATTGCACAAAATAAAAAAGAAATGATCAAATATTTAAACTAATTACACCTAATCTAATAGCCCTATCAAAATAAAAAAGCCCCCCAAAATAAAAAAAAACCCTAGCCTACACTAAACTGCCAATGGCCCTTAAAAGGGCATTTTGCGGGGCATTGCCCTAAAGAAATCAGCTCTTTTACCTGTAAAAAAAAAAATACAAACAACCCCCAACAGTAAAACCCACCACCCACACAACCACCCCCCCAAATAAAAACCTAACTAAAAAACCTAAGCTCCCCATTACCCTGAAAAGGGCATTTGGATGGGCATTGCCCTTAAAAGGGCATTTAGCTCTTTTATGGTGCCCAAAGTCCCTACTCTAAAAATAAAACCCACCCAATAAACCCTTAATAAAACCTAACAATAACCCACGTAGATCCATTTACAGTTTTTGAAGACCGGACATCCATCCTCATACAGCCGGGAGAAGTCTTCATCCAAGTGGCAAGAAGTCCTCAACGAAGCCAGGAGAAGTCTTCATCCAAGCAGCAAGAAGTCATCCTCAAGGCGGGCAGAAGTCTTCATCCAGACGGCATCTTCTATCTTCATCCTTCCGACACGGAGCGGCTCCATCTTCAAGACATCCGGCACGGAGCATCCTCTTCTTTCGCTGGCTATTGAAGTATGAAGTTTAGTTTAAATGACGTCATCCAAGATAGTGTCCCTTGAATTCCGATTGGCTGATGGAATTCTATCAGCCAATCGGAATTAAAGGGTAAAAAAAATCCTATTGGCTGATGCAATAAGCCAATAGGATTGAGCTTTAATCCTATTGGCTGATTCAATCAGCCAATAGGATTGACCTTGCATTCTATTGGCTGTACCAATCAGCCAATAGAATGCAAGCTCAATCCTATAGGCTGATTGGATCAGCCAATAGGATTGAAGCTCAATCCTATTGGCTGATTGCATCAGCCAATGGGATTTTTTTTACCCTTTAATTCCGATTGGCTGATAGAATTCCATCAGCCAATCGGAATTCAAGGGACACCATAAAAGAGCTAAATGTTGGGGGGTTGTTTGTATTTTTTTTTTTTTTACAGGTAAAAGAGCTGATTTCTTTGGGGCAATGCCCCACAAAGGCCCTTTTAAGGGCCATTGGCAGTTTAGTGTAGGCTAGGGTTTTTTTTTTATTTTGGGGGGGCTTTTTTTATTTTGATAGGGCTATTAGATTAGGTGTAATTAGTTTAAATATTTGATAATTTCTTTTTTATTTTGAGTAATTTAGTGTTTATTATTTTTTGTAATTTAATGTATTTAATTTTAGTGTAATGTTAGGTTTTAGTGTAAGATAGGTTAGGTTTTATTTTACAGGTAAGTTTGTATTTATTTTAACTAGGTATTATTATTATTATTATTATTATCGGTTATTTGTAGAGCGCCAACAGATTCCGCAGCGCTATTAACAAAGGTGGAGTACAACAAAACAATTATAGGGATCAAATGGGTAGAGGGCCCTGCCAAGAGTTGCACTGTTGTAGTCAGCTCTTGAGAAGGTGATCAACAAACAGCTGGACTCTTAGGCTTACATGCTAAGGGGGTTCAGGGGATAGCAATGGAGGAGAGGAACTGGTATAAAGAAAGGTTAGCGTAGGTTGTATGCATCCCTGAACAGTAGTGTCTTTAGGGAGCACTTGAAGCTTTTAAAACTAGAAGAGAGTCTTGTGGAGCGAGGCAGAGAGTTCCACAAGATGGGAGCCAGTCTGGAGAAGTCCTGTAAACGGGAGTGTGATGAAGTAACAAGAGAGGAGGAGAGGAGGAGGTTGTGAGCAGAGCGAAGGGGATGGGAGGGAGAGTATCTGGAGACAAGGAGGCCTAGTTATCAATGTGTCTACTTACCTGCCTTCGCCGGCCCAATATGCCCGCCTAAGCTCACCTACCATCGCCGCCGCAGACCTGAATAATCTCGCCAAAGTTATCAATAAAGCTGTCAAAAAGCCGCGCACCAAGTACGGGGCGATGAGCAGCGGACTGTGATAGTTATCACTCATCTGATCTCGCTGCTCTTCGGCTTTTTCCCAGCTTTATTGCTAGCCTGTCACTAAGCACCCACACTAAACTACACTGTTCTACCCCCTATACCGGTGCCCCTGGAGACCCCCACAACTAAATAAAGTTATTAACCCCTAAACCGCCGCTCCTAGACCCCGCTGCAACTATAATAAATGTATTAACCCCTAAACCACCGCTCCCGGAGCCCACCGCCACCTACATTATACCTAGTAACCCCTATCCTGCCCCCCCATACCGCCTCCACCTATAATAAATGTATTAACCTCTATCCTGCCGATCCTGGACCAAGCCGCAACTAAATAAATTGTTTAACCCCTAAACCGCCGCTCCCGGAGCCCACCGCCACCTACATTATACCTAGTAACCCCTATCCTGCCCCCTATACCGCCGCTACCTATAATAAATGTATTAACCCCTATCCTGCCGATCCAGGACCCCGCCACAACTAAATAAATTGTTTAACCCCTAAACTGCCACTCCCGGACCCCGCCGCCAACTATATTAAACTTATTAACCCCTAATCTGCCCCCCTACACCGTCGCCACCTATAATACATTTATTAACCCCTATCCTGCCCCCCCTACACCGCCACCACTTTAATAAAATTATTAACCCCTAAACCTAAGTCTAACCCTATCTATCAGCCAATCGGAATTAAGGTAGGAAAAATCTGATTGGCTGATTTAATCAGCCAATCAGATTGAGCTCGAATTCTATTGGCTGTTCTGATCAGCCAATAGAATGCGAGCTCAATCTGATTGGCTGATCTTAATTCCGATCGGCTGATAGAATCCTATCAGCCAATCGTAATTCAAGGGACGCCATCTTGGATGACGTCACTTAAAGGAACCGTCATTCGTCGGGAAGTCGTCGGTTGAAGAAGATGGCTCCACGTCGGCTCGTCTGAAGATGGCTCCGCTCCGCTCCGGATGGATGAAGATTGAAGATGCCGCCTGGATGATGACTTCAATAGGATGGAAGACTTCTTCAGCGCCCCTTGGATGATGACTTCAATCCAATGGAAGACTTCTTCAGCGCCCCTTGGATGATGACTTCAATCCGATGGAAGACTTCTTCAGCGCCCCTTGGATGATGACTTCAATCGGATGGAAGAGTTCTTCAGCGCCCCTTGGATGATGACTTCGGCCGCTGCGGATGTCCTCTTCTGTTCCATCGGTGGTCGGCTGGCTGAAGACGACTAAAGGTAGGATGATCTTCAGGGGGGTAGTGTTAGGTTTATTTAAGGGGGGTTTGGGTTAGAGTAGGAGTATGTGGGTGGTGGATTTTAATGTTGGGGGGGGATGTATTTTTATTTTACAGGCAAAAGAGCTGATTTCTTTGGGGCATGCCCAGCAAAAGGCCCTTTTAAGGGCTGGTAAGGTAATAGAGCTGTTAACTTTTTAATGTAGAATAGGGTAGGGCATTTTTTTATTTTGGGGGGCTTTGTTATTTTATAAGGGGGCTTAGATTAGGTGTAAGTAGTTTAATATTGTTGTAATATTTTTGAAATGTTTGTAACTTAATTTTTTTATTTTTTGTAACTTAGTTTTTTTTATTTTTTGTACTTTAGTTAGTTTATTTAATTGTATTTAATTGTAGTTATTTGTAGCTAATATATTTAATTAATTTAATGATAGTGTAGTGTTAGGTTTAATTGTAACTTAGGTTAGGATTTATTTTACAGGTAATTTTGTATTTCTTTTAGCTAGGTAGTTATTAAATAGTTAATAACTATTTAATAACTATTCTAACTAGCTAAAATAAATACAATTTTACCTGTAAAATAAATATAAATCCTAAAATAGCTACAATGTAATTATTAATTACATTGTAGCTATTTTAGGGTTTATTTTACAGGTAAGTATTTAGTTTTAAATAGGAATAATTTATTTAATGATAGTGTAGTGATAGGTGTAATTGTAACTTAGGTTAGTTTTTATTTTACAGGTAAATTTCTCTTTATTTTAACTAGGTAGCTATTAAATAGTTAATAACTATTTAATAGCTATTGTACCTAGTTAAAATAAATTGAAATTTGCCTGTAAAATAAAAATAAATCCTAGGATAGCTACAATGTAATTATTATTTATATTGTAGCTATCTTAGGGTTTATTTTACAGGTAAGTATTTAGTTTTAAATAGGAATAATTTAGTTAATAAGAGTTATAATATTTAGATGTATTTAATTAATATTTAAGTTAGGGGGGTGTTAGGGTTAGACGTAGGTTTAGGGGTTAACAATTTTATTATAGTAGCGGCGGTGTGGGGGGGGCAGGATAGGGGTTAATAAATGTATTATAGGTGGCGGCGGTGTAGAGGGGTGCAGGATAGGGGTTAATAAATGTATTATAGGTGGCGGCGGTGTAGGGGGGCAGGATAGGGGTTAATAAATGTATTATAGGTGGCGGAGGTGTAAGGGGGGAAGGATAGGGGTTAATAGGTATTATGTAGGTGGCGGCGGGGTCCGGGGGCGGCGGTTTAGGGGGGAATAACTTTATTTAGTTGCAGCAGTGTAGGGGGCGGCATATTAGGGGTTAATATGTATTATGTAGGTTGCGGCGGGGTCCGGGAGTGGTGGTTTAGGGGGTAATAAATGTATTTAGTTGCGGCGGTGTAGGGGGGGACAGATTAGGGGTGTTTAGACTCGGGGTACATGTTAGGGTGTTAGGTGCAGACGTTTCCCATAGGAATCAATGGGATGTCGGGCAGCAGCGAACATGAACTTTCGCTATGGTCAGACTCCCATTGATTCCTATGGGATCCACCGCCTCCAGGGTGGCGGATTGAAAACCAAGTACGCTGGGCCGGAAAAGTGCCGAGTGTACCTGCTAGTCATTTGATAACTAGCAAAAGTAGTCAGATTGTGCCGAACTTGTGTGCGGAACATCTGGAGTGACGTAAGAATCGATCTGTGTCAGACTGAGTCCGGCGGATCGAAGCTTACGTCACTATATTCTACTTTTGCCGGGCAGCAGGGCTTGATAACTAAGGCGAATCAGGCTTGCCACAAATACGCTGCAGAATTCCAGCATATTTGAGGTTGACGGCTTGATAACTAGGGGCCAAGGTCTGAGATATAGGGGGGGAGCAGTGCAGTTGAGGGCTTTGTATGTCAGAATGAGAATTTTGTGTTTGATCCTAGAGGCAAGAGGAAGCCAGTGAAGAGATTGGCAGAGAGGTGCAGCAGATGAAGAGCGACGTGTAAGGAAGATGAGTCTGGCAGAGGCATTCATTATGGATTGTAAAGGAGCTAGGCGGCAGGTGGGGAGACCAGAGAGGACAGAGTTGCAGTAATCGAGGCGGGAGAGAATGAGAGAGTGGATTAAAATCTTAGTTGTGTCTTGTGTAAGGAAGTGTCTAAATTTAGAGATGTTTTAAGGTGGAAGCAGCAGGCTTTAGCCAATGACTGAATGTGAGGAGTGAAAGAAAGATCTGAGTCAAATGTGACCCCGAGACATCGGGCATGCCGGGTACGGGTAATGATGGAGTTGTCACAGTTATAGAGAGATTGGGGGTGGAGAGTTTAGAAGAAGGAGGGAAAATAAGGGGCTCAGTTTTGGAGAGATTTAGCTTGAGGTAGTGAGAGGACATCCAGTTGGAGATGACAGAAAGACAGTTAGTTACACGGGTTAGCAAGGAAGGAGAAAGGTCTGGTGCAGAGAAGTAGATTTGGGTGTTAATAACTATTTACTAACTAGTCTACCTAGTTAAAATAAATGCCAACTTACCTGTAAAATAAAAATAAAACCTAAGATAGATACAATGTAACTATTAGTTATATTGTAGCTAGCTTAGGGTTTATTTTACAGGTAAGTATTTAGTCTTAAATAGGAATTATTTAGGTAATAATAGTAATTTTTATTTAGATTTATTTTAATTATATTAAAGTTAGGGGTTTTAGGGTTAGACTTAGGTTTAGGGGTTAATATATTTATTTAGTGTTAGTGCTGTGGGAGGCCAGAGGTTTAGGGGTTAATAACTTTAGTATAGTGTCGGCGACGACACTGGGGATGGCAAATTAGGGGTTAATAAGTGTAGGTAGGTGGCGGCGACATTGGGGGCGGCAGATTAGGGGTTAATAATTGTAAGTGGGTGGCGGCGACATTGTGGGCAGCAGATTAGGGGTTAATAAGTGTAGGTAGGTGTCAGCGATGTCGGGGGTGGCAGATTCGGGGTATTTAGACTTGGGGTTTATGTTAGGGTGTTAGGTTTAAACATACATTTTCTTTCCCCATAGGAATCAATGGGGCGGCATTACGGAGCTTTACGCTCCGTTATTGCAGGTGTTAGGCTTTTTTTTTAGCCGGCTCTCCCCATTGATGTCTATGGGGAAATCGTGCACGAGCACGTCAAACCAGCTCAAAGCAGCGCTGGTATTTGTGTGCGGTATGGAGCTCAACGCTGCCATATTGCCTGCAAGCGCCGTTTTTTGGAAAACCTGTAATAGCAGCACTATTAAAGGTGAGCGGTGGAAATAACTTGCAAGTTATTACCGAGCAACTCATAACGCAAAACTCGTAATTTGTCCGTCAGTTCTTTACCAGAGAAAGAGCTTCAATTAGAAACTGCCCAAATTACAGAAAGGTTACAGCAATAGTTACATAAAGAGGTTTTCAATCATACTCCTAAACACACAATGTGTCCTAGCCATCAGTTATTGCAGGGTGTGTGTCTCTGTGTGTGTACCAAAACCCTTTCTTCCCATCTTGTATGACTATGTGTGTGTTTATGTGAGTGCATGTCTGTATAGAGTGTCAGAGTGTGTATACCGACCAACCTTCCATCCCAACTGACCCACTCCCTCTCAGCTGTCCTGCTTATTTCCTGGGATTTTTCTTTACTTGGCACAAGCTGACATTATTGGGAAGAGTGAAGTACTTTGCATATGTAAAGACCTTGGGGCCGAATTATAAAGCTCCAAAAGTAGCTTGATGCCCCTGTTTCCGCGCGAGCCTTCAGGCTTGCCAGAAACAGCAGTTATGAAGCAGCGGTTTAAAGACCACTGCTCCATAACTTGTCCGCCTGCTCTGAGGCTGCGGACATCAATCTGCTGCCCAATCCTATACAATCAGGCTGATTGACACCCCCTGCTAGTGGCCGATTGGCTGCAAATTTGCAGGGCGGCATTGCACAAGCAATTCACAACAACTGCTTGTGCAATGATAAATGCCAACAGCGTATGATGTCGTCATTTATCGATGTGCGGCGGACATGATATGCTACTTCGTATCATGTCCGCTCGCACTTTCATAAATCGGCCCCCTTGTCTCTTTATTTTTAGTTATATAACTTCCCATTTGTCATACCATCTGTGTCAATAATCACATCCTTCTTTTGAATGTAGACCTTTGTTACACATATACACAAACCTCTGTCTCATTATTTAAGCTTCTTGGGCTCAATACTACCACTCACTCTCTAGAGATCTCCAAAATACTTACCCCCACACTGTCCACAAAAAACTGAAGCATGCAACCCCACACAATTCCTCCATTACTATAGCCCTTTATTATTTAGGCATGCCGATAACATCTAAAGAATCTAGTGAACTCTACACCCCTAAAATATTAAAGCACTGATTGATGTTTATCTCTTTAACAGATCAGGTATTGGAAGTGACCTCAATTTCAAAATGAAATCATCCTACTTATCACTGTTTAACAAATATATACTATATTACTATATGTTGGGTAGCTTTATGTGAGTCCTTCCACTTTGACAATATTATTATACATTGATATGATTATTTTAATTGAATAAGGTTTGTGTTTTTATATCTGTTAATATTAGTTATAAAGGGAATTATATCCCTTTACACATAGTAAAAGCCAAAGGTTTGAATTCATTAACAGCAGCATGCTTCAAGCTGCTAGCATTCTATAAACTGAGTGTAACTTATCATTTTTCTGCTCTTCTTGAACTCAACAAAAACCTTCAATTGTCAAAATCTTGTGAGTACAAAACATCAATGCTTAAATTATTTGTATGGAATTTTAAAGATATCAAATAAAAGCTTGCTCTTACACGTGCATTAAACAGTCAAACTACATATTATTGTTGAAGTAATCCACAGGAATGTTAAAATGAGATAGCTCCTCTTACATTAAAACACTATTGAATATTGCAGTATTCAATGGTAACCCTTAACCCTCCGACATGACACTGAGTTATTGCTTCTATCAGTGCAGGAGCTCACATTGATTTGACCCTTAATGCCCACAGCAAAAGTGTTAAAGCACTAAGGAAGTTTAAAGAGAAGCCTTTCTGTGGTCATATCGCTGGGAGCAGAACCTTGCAAATTTTATTTTCAAAAATATAGTTTTAAATACCTTTTCTTAATATTTAATTTTACGCAGAGATTTTGTAAATGAAATCCTATTTACTGGTATATATGATGTCTATAAAAATACTTTATATGTCCCTTGTAACGCATTAAGGTGCCTATCTATCAGTCTCCGAAAGGAGCTTGACGGCCCGTGTTTCTGGCGAGCCTGCAGACTCGCCAGAAACAGCAGTTATGAAGCAGCGGTCACAAAGACCGCTGCTCCATAACCTGTCCGGCTGCTCTGAGCAGGCGGACAGACATCGCCGGAAATCAACCCGATCGAGTACGATCTGGTTGATTGACACCCACCTGCTGGCGGCCCATTGGCCGCGAGTCTGCAGGGGATGGCGTTGCACCAGCAGCTCTTGTGAGAGCGTATTGCTCTCCGCATTCAGCGAGGTCTGGCGGACCTGATCCGCACTGTCGGATCAGGTCCGCCAGACCTTGTTAAATAGAGGCCTAAGTATCTTTTAAGTGATATTAAACAGTAAATAAATGTGAGATAAAATGCAGTGATTAGCCTGGGAATAATATGTATATGTATAAGAAAAAAACATATTGTTTATACTGTATATCCAAGAAATAAGTATAAATATTTAGTTTCTATAACATAATGGGCACCTCCATGTTGAAACCTAGATTTTTTTTTCATTTCTTTATTTATTGGGGTCCATTTATCAAGCTTGAAGCCAGAAACAGGAGTTATAAAGCAGCAGTCTAAAGATCGCTGCTCCATAACCCTGTCTGCCTGCTCTGAGTAGGTGGATGCACATCGTCGAAAATCAACCCGATCGAGTACGATCAGGTTGATTGACACCCCCTGCTGGCGGCCGATTGGCAGCAAATCTGCAGGGGGCGGCGTTGCACCAGGAGCTCACAAGAGCTGCTGGTGCAATGCTGAATACGGAGAGCATATTGCTCTCTGCATTCAGCAAGGTCTTTCGGACCTGATCCGCACTGTCGGATCAGGTCCGCCAGACCTTTGATAAATATCCGCCATAGTCCAAAAGTACAGATAACAGCAAAAAAGAAAAAATGACATTTCTGAATTTTTACCTCGTCATGCAGGATAATTTAAAAAACAGAAATAATTATGTATACAGAGAAAATCCTAATATGAAGAAGATTTCATAAAAGATCAACCATATCCATTTTTAGGTATACACGAGTCAAAAAGCAGAACATTGAAAAAAAAACACTAATGGGATATTTTGTAATAAAATAAAATCACACAACAAAAACAAACAAACAAAAAAGGAAACAAAAAAGAGGTTAAAATAAAAGTAATCTCCCCTCTCCTCTGGTTGATTGGCCCAAAATTATATTACTAAGGATATATAAGAATGGTGAAATTCCCTGTGTTATCTTAAATCAAAAACAATTAGGTGACCTCTATACCTCCCTATATAAGGATATCCAATCTGGAGGGGAAAATCTAATAACACTAGTTCTGCAAAAGAGTCCGAACTCAAGAATGGCAACAGGATACGCTTTTGAATGGCGAGCGGTTAGGATTTGATTATTGGGAGCCAGCTATTTAAAAAAATGTATTCTCTTTTCCGAGACTGTTTGTAATTGGAAGGATTCAAAAATAATTTGTGAATGAATCTCTTTAAGAACGGAAGAAAAAGTAGGGGCAGAATGAGCTTTCCAATTCTTAATTATTTAATGTCTGACTATGAAAATAATTGTATTAACAATATTATAATATGTACTTGATTTCCCTTATCTCATCTGTAGAATCAGTGACATATAAAGTGTAATGTGTGTGGAATATAGGAACGTTAATGTATTTTTATTTATCAGGGATAAGTCCCTTTAATATTGTTAAATCCCACACATCCTTTATTGCACAGTTTATCTATCTGTAATTTCCCCAGCAGTATAGATCAGATAAAAGAAACATAGGTTTCAACATAACATGGCTTATCACTTTATAAAACTAAATTAAATTACTGGAAAGGAGGGTCCACAATTTGTAAGGAATTTTAAGGAATTCAGAAGCAGTCTGAATTGGTACAGAAGATTTGCAGCCCCCCCCCCCCCCCTTATCACAACTAAAACATCATTAACCCCATTACCTGACAGGCAATTAAACTTCAGTTTGTAATTTTCAGCCTTTTATTGTACCGTTAACAATTCTCAACACAGCATCTTTGATTGTAAAAATCCTTGTAGACTTGAATACGTCTTGTTAATAATCTATAGTGCTGTGCCCACCTATCCTGTGTCTTCTCTGTAGTTTGCAGTGCCTCAGTAGGTGTTACATTATTGCTTGTCTTTATGACTATGAGTAGGAGCTGTGGATCATGAAAATACTAGCAAATAATCTAGTCTATGCCAGTCAATGGGTGTAAGTCAAACTGACATTAATATCTGTCTTGTACCAATAAAAATAAATTAGCTTCAATAAAACCCACAGAACCAGTTTTCTATTGTTTAAAAGGACATGCAATTTAAAGGCCAGTTTCTGCCCAAATATACAACACAAAAGACTAAAATTATTTTTTAAAAACATTTTTAGGCAACAACTAGGCTATAATACTGCAGCATTTAGTTAGTTCTGGTTTGCTATTTAGAAGTATACACATCTCTGATGTGACTGAATATACACAAGAATAGGTATAAAGCCTAAACTCAAAAAAAAGCCAAAATCATTACATGGATGCTTGGTGGGAGAGATGCACCATACTTTATGATTAAGCATGTTCGCATTTGCGCTTTGGCAAGATGGTATGTGTAGGGTTAGGTGTACGCTCTCCCTTTCAGTCTGTTCTAAACATTAACTGTACTAATACATGTATGAGTGATTGGAGGCTGGGATGTGTTCAGAAACAACGGCTATGCCACTGACATTAATGGTATCCAATAGCCAATAAATTAACGACATATTTCTAGCCAATAGAATTTACTTTGTTCTCGCACACCTCTTTACACTACAACGAGTTCGCTTGTGGGTGGTGCTTGATCATGTTTCTGTGCCTCGTTAATAGGATCGCATTAGTAGGACTTATTATACATTTTATCTTTCATCTTGTGGTCTGATTTCAACTAAACTAAATAAATTCACACTTGAAGGATTGTAGGTTGATATGATTTTCACGGGCCATTATAAACATAGGCAACACTCATAATGCCTCACATCCAATGGGACTTGCGATGCAGTGTGGCCAATCAGACTGCTCAATCATAACACACCTAGAAAGTGATTATGTTTATGGCTATGATTGATCATACATGTGGGAGGCTTTAGTAAACAGTAACGGATTGGCTCTTAGGTTAACAAATGTGCTATTTAAAGGGGTGGCACCCGGGCCTCGGTTTGTCTGCTCACATTGAGA
Organism: Bombina bombina; assembly: GCF_027579735.1. Lineage (NCBI taxonomy): Eukaryota > Metazoa > Chordata > Amphibia > Anura > Bombinatoridae > Bombina > Bombina bombina. Next base: position 338,469,164 of record NC_069506.1, read on the forward strand.
AAGGCTGACTTTGCAGCCAAAACTAGTTTGTGTTTGCACCTATGTGCATCTGTTGATTTTAAACTCTAGTAGTCCATTATCCCTGTCACTTGAAGCCGAGGGAGCTGTTATCGGCCAGGAAACAGGGGGATGACTTTTTGATAATAGAGGTCTGTATTTTAAAATTAACGATTAAAATTCAATTTTTACTATTTTATTTGGAATGAATTTTAAAAGTTACATCTCTTTCCACTCCCCCTGTACCATGTGACAGCCATCAGCCACTCACAAATGCATACACACTTATTATTGCACATGTTCAGTAGGAGCTGGTGACTCAAAAAGTTTAAATATAAAAAGACTGTGCACATTTAGTTAATGGAAGTAAATTGGAAAGTTGTTTAAAATTGCATGCTCTATATGAATAATGAAAGTTTCATTTTGATTGAATGTCCCTTTAAGGACCGGGCATTTTCAGACAAAAACATCCCCAAAAGACCAGAGCATTTGTAGCATTTTTTTGCCATAACTACATTGAAACAGAAATAGAGGTTTTTTTTTATATTTACCTATCAAAACTATATACAGTATATTTTTTTTAGTTTTAGTAGACAATCCAAAGTATGGATCTAGGCCCATTTTGGTATATTTCATGCCACCATTTCATCGCCAAATGCGATCAAATAAAAAAAATTGTTAACTTTTTCACAATTTTAGGTTTCTCACTGACATTATTTACAAACAGCTTGTGCAATTATGGCACAAATGGTTGTAAATGCTTCTCTGGGATCCCCTTTGTTCAGAAATAGCAGACATATATGGCTTTGGCATTGCTTTTTGGTAATAAGAAGGCCGCTAAATGCTGCTGTGCACTTCACTTATATTATGCCCAGTAGTGAAGTGGTTAATTAGGTAGCTTGTAGGGTTAATTTTAGCTTTAGTGTAGAGATTAGCCTCCCACCTGACACATCCCACCCCCTAATCCCTCCCTGACCCCTCTCAAACAGCTCTCTTCCGTCCCCCACCCCCCAAAGTTCACCCCCATCTTAAGTACTGCCAGTTTTTATTTTTTTATATTTATATTTTCTGCATGGTAGTATTCCCTCCTTATGTCCCAACCTCCCCCCCAAACATCTCTCTAATCCTCATCCCTCTTCATATTTGCTGCCATCTTAGGTACTGGCAGCTGTCTGCCAGTACCCAGTTTGCTGCAAATTAGACAAAAAAAAAATACCCATTTTTTCTTTAGTGTAGCTGCCCCCTCAATACCCTAACCCCCCTCCCAGATCCCTTTCTGTCAACTGATCCCACATGGGATCCCCCTCATTGCCCCTACTCCCTCCTTCCCCCTCAATGATGCAGCCTTTTTTTTAAATCCCTGTAGCGTGGCATAGTGGACCCACCCTCCTCCCACCTCCTACAGCTATGGGCCGCCCACCTGCCTCCCTCCTTACCATCCCACCCACCAAAGATCAGCACCACCGCTGTCCGATGCAGAGAGGGCCACAGAGTACATATATACATAGTTAGACATGTATATGTATGTGAGGGGGAAGAGGCGTTAGCCCACTAGGATAGGGTGTACATAATAGCACTCTTCGTCTTTATAAGCTATTGTACCAGTGAATCTGATAGTTTCTCAATTAGAAACACAAAATATTACATAAGTGACACAATATAATCCCCTTAAAGAGGGAACACTAAAAGATAAAAAACAAAAACTTAATTAGTTATGTTTAAAAATTGGGAAAGAACAAGGAATAAAAACAGTGTGAAAAACAAAATGATTAGCACCAAATTATTAGGTGCTGTATTGATTAAAAGTGTGGAGGGCACAATTGGGTAACACCCCTCAAAGTATGTAATCACTTTATTATTGGTGTTATATGTTATTAGGTGGATGTGACCCAAAGTTGAAGTGGATTCACTTTCGTTATTATAACCGCAGAGATATAAGTAACAGCTTCCCTCAAGGTATTTAATAACCCCAGGTTGTAGGGGAGCATAAAGTGTTACAAAATTCCCAGATAGGGGATTATAAATTAAACAATGTATGCAACCAACTAAAAAGTAATTATAGAAGTTTTAGTTAATATGTATACACTTCTTCCATTTAAGTTGCTATATAAAACTGACTGCTGTTAGGACAGAACATACAAATGACTCCGTCAATGAAGTCTTAGGGCTAGATTTATTAAGCCCCTACGGCAGCAAGTTCTCTCAAGAACTTGCTCGTCGTGATTTATCAAGCAGCGGTCACCGGACCGCTGCTTCCCTAACATCTACGCCACCTCTATTGTGATGAAATTCAATCTCCTCGGTCGAATCCGACCGAGGAGATTGACAGCTCCTGCCCACGCGTGATTGGCTGTGCGCGGGCAGTGGGCGGGATTGCACACGAGCGCAAAATTGCGCTTGTGTGCAATGTTAATTACGTGCGGATAATTTTGCCCTGCAACAGGCGAGCTGAGGCATACAGGGGCGCGTATACGCACCCCTGTACACCTCAGCGTTGATAAATCTAGCCCTTAGTGTGCTATTCAGATAGTCAGAGGAATAATATGAGCTCAGATGTGTTTATAGTAGGTCCTGTGACTAAGGTATAAGTGCCACCAAATAAAATGGCCACAAAGTAAAATGGGGAGGAAATTGGAATTCCAACAACACCAGTGTCTTTCATGTACGACCTGTCACTGAGTTAAATAGAGGGATTCTCATATGAGCACATAATTCTTAATTGAAAATAGTAATGATAACTATAAGGCTACCTAATCGGGCACCAGGTTCTTACAGCAAAGTAGCAGAGTAAAAGATGCTACTATCAACTCGATACATTACGTATCTAATTTCTTTGGTATCGGAGCCATGTTAAGCCAATCAAGAGAGTAATAGTGAGACCTTGTTAATGTTTGCAAGTTCAGCGGTTATGGTGTAGGTATTGCAAAATAAATAAGGTATCATTTTACTAAATAAGATTCTCATGCAGCTCCTATAAGAGCTCCTATTTATCCCACTGGCGTAATTGTGATTGTTTGGTCTGTAAAAGACTCGCTTGTAAGAAACGTCAAGGGTAGCAGACAAGCAGTATTAAGTAAATTAAATCAGCCGTTTGTAATTATTATTATTATTATCGGTTATTTGTAGAGCGCAATTATAGTACTCGGAAGTGTATAATGTATGCAGTTAAATTTGTAAAGCTGAGTTACTTTTGCACACTCCGGTAGCACAACTAGATTTACGTTATTATTATTGTTAAATGGACCGAGTATCCACTAGGTTAATATCATGCACCTGGCCCCCAACAAATTAGATAGTACAACGTAACAACATTGTTTCCACAAATTAAAAAAATGAGGATGCCAAGCTCCTTAGGCTAGCTCCCTGACATGTTTCGCAACTGAATGCTTTTTTCTTTTTCGTTTTGTTTTCATTAGTTAAATAAATAATTTTGTTTCAACAAATTAGTTTAAAGTTTTTTTTTTTTTTTTTTTAAATATTTCGGCAAATTAGTTATGTTAAGTTAAATTGTTTTTTCTGAGCCGTTCGTTTTTTCGGATCTATTCTTTATTCATATGCATTATTGTATTCTGAAGTTTAGAATAGAATAATGCATATAAATAAAGAATGGATCCGAAAAAACGAAAGGATCTGAAAAAACGTTGTAACTTTATATAACTAATATGCCAGCGATTGCAGAAACAAAATTATTTAAAACCGCCGCCACCCACATCGCCGACACTAAATAAAGCTATTAACCCCTAAACCACCATCCCCCCACATAGTTAACACTAATGAAACCTAGTAACCCCTAAAATGCCGCCCCCCCACATCGCTAACACTACCTAAACCTATTAACCCCTAAACCGCAGTTCCCCAACATTGCTGACACTAACTAAATCAATAAAAAAAGCTATTAACCCCTAAACCGCAGTTCCCCAACATCGCTGATAATAACTAAACTTATTAACCCCTAAACCGCCATTCCCAAACATCGCCGACACTAACTCTACCTATTAACCCCTAAACTGCAGTTTCCCGACATCGCCGACACTAACTAAGCCTATTAATGTCTAAACTGCAATTCTAATCTAAAAAAAAAAAAACACCCTAAAATAAGAAAAAAATAATCCTATATAATAAAAGGCCAAGTGTGTTTGTCCGAAGCTGTCATGCACAGTAGAGACTGCGGCGCAAGGACAAACACACTTGGCCTTCCAACTGACCTGGTGTGTCGAGTGGTGGAGTGGGCGTGACCGGGCAGGTGCGGAGTGAGCGTGGCTGGGTGTGACACGGACGGGATCAGACGGGATGTGGGCGGGGTTGGGCGTGATATGGGCGTGGTCGGGCATGACGCGGGCGGGGTCAGGCGGGGCCATATGCCGGCCCGAGAAAGAGAGCTCTAAGGATGGGGATAGAGAGAGCAGAAGAGGGGGGATAGAGAGAGGGAGAGAGAAACAGCAAAAGAGAGAGAGACAGCAAAAGAGAGAGGGGGAGAGAGACAGCAAAAGAGAGAGGGAGAGAGAGACAGCAAAAGAGAGAGGGGAGAGAGACAGCAAAAGAGAGAGGGGGAGAGAGACAGCAAAAGAGAGGGGGGAGAGAGACCGCAAAAGAAAGATGGGGAGAGAAACAGCAAAAGAGAGATGGGGAGAGAGACAGCAAAAGAGAGAGGGGGAGAGAGACAGCAAAAGAGAGGGGGGAGAGTGCACAAAAGAGAGGGTGGAGAGTGCACAAAAGAGAGGGGGGAGAGTGCAAAAAAGAGAGGGGGAGAGTGCGCAAAAGAGAGGGGGAGAATTTGCAAAAGAGAGGGGGGGAGTGCACAAAAGAGAAGGGGGAGAGTGCACAAAAGAGAGGGGGGAGTGCACAAAAGAGAGGGGGGAGAGTGCGCAAAAGAGAGGGAGGAGAGTGCGCAAAAGAGAGGGAGGAGAGTGCGCAAAAGAGAGGGGGGAGAGAGCGCAAAAGAGAGGGGGAGAGAGAGAGCAAAAGAGGGGAGAGAGAGAGCAAAAGAGAGGGGGCAGAGAGACAACAAAATAGAGAGTGGGAGAGAGATAGCAAAAGAGAGGGGGAGAGTGCACAAAAGAGAGGGGGAGAGTGCGCAAAAGAGAGGGGGAAGAGTGCGCAAAAGAGAGGGGGGAGAGTGCGCAAAAGAGAGGGGGAGAGTGCGCAAAAGAGAGAGGGAGAGTGCGCAAAAGGGAGGGGGGAGAGTGTGCAAAAGGGAGGGGGAGAGTGCGCAAAAGAGAGGAGAGAGAGAGAGCAAAAGAGAGGGGGGGAGAGAGACAGCAAAAGAGAGGGGGGAGAGAGACAGCAAAAGAGAGATGGGGAGAGAGACAGCAAAAGAGAGAGGGGGAGAGAGACAGCAAAAGAGAGGGGGAGAGTGCACAAAAGAGAGGGGGGAGAGTGTGCAAAAGAGAGGGGGGAGAGTGCGCAAAAGAGAGGGGGGAGAGTGCACAAAAGAGAGGGGGAGAGTGCACAAAATAGAGGAGGGAGAGTGCACAAAAGAGAGGGGGAGAGTGCACAAAAGAGAGGGGGGAGAGTGCACAAAAGAGAGGGGGAGAGTGCGCAAAAGAGAGGGGGAGAGTGCGCAAAAGAGAGGGAGGAGAGTGCGCAAAAGAGAGGGGGAGAGAGCGCAAAAGAGAAGGGAGAGAGAGAGCAAAAGAGAGGGAGAGAGACAGCAAAAGAGAGGAGAGAGAGACACCAAACGAGAGGTGAGAGAGAGCAAATGAGAGGAGAGAGAGCAAATGAGAGGGGGGAAGAGAGAGAGAGCAAAAGAGAAGGAGAGAGACAGCAAAAGAGGGGAAGAGAGAGAGAGCAAAAGAGAGGGAGAGAGACAGCAAAAGAGGGGGAGAGAGAGCAAGGAGTGGGACCGCTGTACTGCAAAAAATGGCCCGTGTACACAGGCTTTAGGACTAGTCTATAATAAACTACCAATGGCCCTTAAAAGTGTCTTTTGTAGGGCATTTTACTACAGTCAACAGCTCTTTTGCTAAAAAAAATACAAAAAACACCCCCTAACATTACAAACCCCCAACCCACAAAATAAAAAAAAAACCTAATCTACCCATTGCCCTGTAAAGGGCATTTGTATGGGCATTCAGCTCTTTTTTGGCCCATTAAAATAAAAAATGCCTAATCTAAAAAAAAAAAAAAACAAACACCCCAAAATTAAAAAAAATCCCATTACAAAAAATAACAAACAAACTTATCAAAAATAATAAAAATTATTCCTGTTCTAATACCCCATTTAAAAAAAAAAACACCCCAAAATAAAAAAAACCTAATCTATAATAAACTACCAATTGCTCTTAAAAGGGCCTTTTGTAGGGCATTGCGCTAAAGTTAACAGCTCTTTTGCTAAAAAAATACATCAAACACCCCCTAACATTACAAACCCCCGTCCCAACCCCCTCAGCCCACAAAAAAAAAAAAAACTAACTAAAAAAAAAACTAATCTACCCATTGCCCTTAAAAGGGCATTCAGCTCTTATTCGGCCCATTAAAAAAAAAAAAAAAGCCCTAATCTAAAAAAAAAACACCCCAAAAAAAAAAAAAAAAAAAAAAAAAAAAACCTAACACCAACTACGGCGTCATATACTATTATGCACCTAATAATAGATGATTGACTAATAATTAGATCTCATCACTTAGGGAACACTACTCATATACCAAAACAATCGGATCATCAGGTATCATATTCTCCTATACAATAATTGTAATAATATTAAAGTTAATAGGTTGTGCAACCTCTAGCCGGCACCACTATGGTTGTTTAATGGGTCACCATGTTTATATATAGAATGTGTCTGCAACCTGATGTCTGTTGCAATGCACTAAGTGTTGAGTCAAAAATGTGCACTAGCAAGGCCCTAAAAGCTTACACTACATAGGACTGCACATGTTACTCACAAATTATCTCTGCATAGCATCTCAAACCCACACAATAAAATTCTGGCCCCTTAATTCATAATGAAATAGTAGGTTTCTTCTCTAAGGGAATGTTATCTTAAACTCAGAATTATTTGGGCTCTTAAGACTCATACTTGTGCAGCGGAACTGGCATTATAGGACATCGACCTGGATATGCTATATTTTTTAAAACAATGTTAAACATAACATACCAAACTTTAGCAAATTGTTTAATTGAGTCTTAGACAAGGCTAACAGAACCCAAGGATTAAAAACATTGGTTCTGTTTATACAATAATTGGTTACATTATGTTAATCGTTTATGGTTAAATGTGTTAATGGTTTAGATTTATTTAATATATTATCACCCGGATCTCAACATACTATAATGATGATATTCCAATGTAAAATGACTGGATAAATTCACATATGATTGTAATACTTGGGTTTAGAACATGTTATTTATACCTCTCACAAGAGGAACAAAGATTGGTTAGAGATGGGAGATGCTGTTCTGACAAAATCTTTATAAAATAATATTAATTGATACTAAGGGGGGTAGTTATCAAGCCGTCAATCTCAAATACGCTGGAATTCCGCAGCGTATTTGTGGCGAGGCTGATTCGCCTTAGTTATCAAAGGCTAGAGACCGGCAAAAGTAGAATTTTGTGATGTAAGCTGCGATCCGCCGGATTCAGTCCGACACAGATCGATTCTTACGTCACTCCAGATGTTCCGCACACAAGTGCGGCACAATCTGACTACTTTTGCTAGTTATCAAATGACTAGCAGGTACGCTCTGCACTTTTCCGGCCCAGCGTACCTGGTTTTCAAACCGCCGCCCTGGAGGCGGCGGATCCCATAGGAATCAATAGGAGTCTGACCATAGCGAAAGTACAAGTTCGCTGCTGCCAGATATCCCATTGATTCCTATGGGAGATGTCTACATCTAACACCCTAACATGTACCCCGAGTCTAAACACCCCTAATCTGCCCCCCCTACACTGCCGCAACTAAATAAATGTATTACCCTCTAAACCGCCGCTCCCGGAGCCCACCGCAAGATACTCTATACATATTAACCCCTAAACTGCCGCTCCCGGAGCCCACCGCAAGCTACTCTATACATATTAACCCCTAAACCGCCGCTCCCGGAGCCCACCGCAAGCTACTCTATACATATTAACCCCTAAACCGCCGCTCCCGGACACACTCCGCAACCTACATTATACCTAGTAACCCCTATCCTGCCCCCCTATAAAGTTATTAACCCCTAATCTGCCCCCCCTACACCGTCGCCACCTATAATACATTTATTAACCCCTATCCTGCCCCCCCCTACACCGCCGCCACTGTAATAAATTTAGTCTGACACTAACCCTAACACCCCCCTAACTTAAATATTAATTAAATAAATCTAAATAATATTTCTATTATTAACTAAATTAATCCTATTTAAAACTAAATACTTACCTTTAAAATAAAGCCTAATATAGCTACAATATAAATAATAATTATATTGTAGCTATCTTAGGATTTATTTTTATTTTACAGGTAAATTTCAATTTATTTTAACTAGGTACAATAGCTATTAAATAGTTATTAACTATTTAATACCTTACCTAGCTAAAATAAAGAGAAATTTACCTGTAAAATAAATGCTCCGATCAGCCAATAGAATGCGATCTCAATCTGATTGGCTGATTCAATCAGCCAATCAGATTTTTCCTACCTTAATTCTGATTGGCTGATAGAATCCTAAAGCTGTCAAAAAGCCGAAGAGCAGCGAGATCGGATGAGTGATAACTATCACAGTCCGCTGCTCATCGCCCCGTACTTGGTGCGCGGCTTTTTGACAGATTTATTGATAACTTAGGCAAATTTTTTCAGGTCCGCGGCGGCAAAGGTAGGCGAGCTTAGGCGGGCGTATTGAACCGGCGAAGGCAGGAAAGTTGACACGTTGATAACTACCCCCCCTTGTATAACTATAACACTTAAGACCTAAGCAACTGCATTGAATAGTAGTATCCTTTTACTGGCGCCTTGGAGATCCAATACCTATTCGATCCCCCTTGTTTCCAGTAATAGAGACAGCCTCCTATAATAAAAAAAGCGAGAGGCATGGCCATTCTAATTCATAAAGACATTGCTTATGAGAATATACACATAGATTCAGATCCCCTGGGGCGATTCATGATATTAGTTTGTAAATTAGATGGAAATGTACATACTCTAGCATCTTATTATGGTCCTAATTCCTCCCAAATTAGACACCTCAAAAGATTTCTTAATCACTTAGATAAGCTCAAACAAAGCTTCCTACTGCTAGCCGAAGACTTAAATATGGTGATTGACCCTCATCCAGATAAAAGGTTACCAAAGCACAAACACATTGACAAAGTCAAACTTGATACCTCTAGAAAATTCTACTCTCTACTAGCCCTGGAAAATCTCTATGATGTCTGGTGCTTTCTAAATTCTACTAGTAGAGATTAAATTTATTACTCACAAGTGAACAATTCTTATTCCAGGATAGACTTTTTCCTTTGTAACCTCTGGCTTCTAGATAAGATACAAAACTCAACAATCGGGTTAGGTCACTTGGTCAGATCATAGCCCGGTGTCCATACAGCTATCTGGATTATCAGCACTTACTCCCAGGCAACCATGGCGTCTGTTGGCTTCTTTGATTTCAATCCCAGGGACAGTGGATACCCTATCCACTGAGATACAGCAATTTTTAGAGATTAATTACAGAGGAGATGGTGATGATTTCCACTTGTGGGGAGCACTAAAGCTTATATTAGGGGATTCTTTATCAAAATTCAAGCTCAGACTCAAAAGCGGTCATCAGCCACATTAGCCCAACTACATCAACATCTAAGATCTCTTACAACAGCATATAAAAACACTCTAGACTCGAGACGTTTGTCACAAATCACCTCAGTCCAGCAGACGCTTATTCTTATGGAAAACCGGAGAGTACAGGACAGCCTTAGAGAAAACAAGCACCTCTTCTATTCTAAAGGTAACAAACCAGACTACCTATTAGCTAGACGTTTATGTGAAAGGACAGCCCAAGCTAGAATCCCCTATTTGTTAGCTAGGGGTCACAGAGTGACTAACCCAAAAGACATTGGGATGGAATTTGCAAAGTATTATTCCCAATTATATAACTTACGGTCATCTAACGAGCAACCTGCCCCTCCGTTGGAAGTCATTTGTAGTTTCTTGTCCCGTTTACCCCTAAAATGTCTCACCTTGGACCATATCGATACCCTGGATGCTCCTATTTCCATGGAGGAAATTAAAAAAGCCATATCACAATTAAAACTGTGTAAATCTCCAGGTCCAAATGGCTATTCAGATATTTTTAATAAACCTTTAGTACTCAATTAACCCTTATCCTAGCACAAGTTTTTAACCTTACAGAAAAGAAGGGGACTTTCCCAGAGGAATTTTTACAGGTCTCCATAATAACCTTATCTAAAGCTGAGAAAACACCTGATATATGCCCACACTTTAGATCAATCTCTCTTTTGAACCTAGATACCAAACTGTATGTAAATTCTGTCAGGGCTCCTAAATAAAATTATACCACATTTAGTAAATCCAGAACAGGTGGGTTTTACCATGGGAAGACATGGTCCGGATAATACAAGGAGACTGTTAAATATATTTCTTGAAGCTAGTCGGCTGGGTCAACAATGCGCAGCAATATCTCTAGACGCTGAGAAAGCGTTTGACCGAGTCAACTGGCTCTATATGCGAGAAGTTCTTATACATTTTGTGTTCACATCCTCCGTTTGTATGGAGATAATGGCCTTGTACTCCATGCCCTCTGCTAGAGTGAGGGGCATTGGATTTCTTTCTCCCTAATTCAAAATTACGAATGGCACTCGCCAGGAATGTTCCCTATCCCAATCAAATAGAAATTCAGCAGCACAGCAGCAAATAATAGAACAAGAAGTTTATTTCTTCACATCAAACAGGTAAAGCACATGGAATAAACAACTGACGCATTTTGCGCCCCCTAGTGGCGCTTCATCATAGACTAAGGATATTACACCAGTGACCATCTTATATAACAGTTAATTACCGTATTAACTCTATAATGTGATACATCATTATTATACATACACACCATTTAAAAACATTAAATATTGCGGATTATTCAAGTCCTATTTTGTTTATAACAACTACAGTAGCAACAAAAACCAATTAATTTAAATTAAATTATATACCCCCTCAAAATATTGAGAAGGTGTTCACATACAGGAATAATATTAGCAATAATGTGGGCATGCATATATAAATATACCTTAAGTGCATAAATGTAGGTATTTCCATAAAATTACCAAAAAATACCATGAAACATTAAATATTAACATGAGAATATACAAGTATGCACTCATTATATTATATACCCATATACCTAGTGCTATGGCAAACAAATTATATGTTTATATATATATGATAGCATAAGCGTATTTAAAGGCAAATTATGTATGGTTAACTGTCCCTATTTATAGGAAACATATGGAGTATCTTACTCTCCAAGTACTGACTAAATGCCAGCTAGATATCTGTTTCTTCAATGAAGATGACCCATTTGTCACAGATTAAACCAAACCCGCTAATGTCATAATGCATAACAATATCTCACCAATCATACTGATTTGAATACAGATGTAAACATACATTGCATCTGCGACTATCACCTCCTCTCATGCTAGACTGCAGGACTTCTGTCATGCAGCACCAACCCTCTGGACCACTCTCCCTCAGGCTGTCAGGCTTTGCCCTAATCTTTCTTCCTTTAAATTCTCTCTGAAGACTTTTCTGTTCAGAGAAGCCGACCACCCAACTCAATAATATTTCTCTTACCTATTAACATTTCCCTCATCTAACTTTGCATTAACATCTTTCTCAATCTTGCAGTCCTCATCTCCTGTTTCTCAACCTACCCTTTTCCTACTCTTCTAGATTGTAAGTTCCCACGGGGGCCCTCAATTCCTCCTGTATGTGTAAATTTTGTCCTGTCTCTTGGAAGTTTTATATTATTGTTTAATTTAAATAAACTGTATCCATGGACAGCGGTGCAGAATATGATGGCGCTTCATAAATAAAGTATAATAATATTAATAACATATATAAACAAATACTGCAACTTTCTTTGCCAGTGTCTATTCTTGTTTTTATTATTATGTCTATTTTATTTAATGTTATTATTTTTACTATTGTTGTTATTTTTATTTTTGTTGTCAATTTTTATCTTTATTTTTCACCAAGATTGGGATGAATATGTTTATGCAAAAGAAATCTTATATCATAAGATAACCATGTCAATTTTGTTTCTCCAAAATCTTCATCACCAGTGATGGTCATAAATGAATAATAGACTATACACCTCAAAAATTGACTAATTAGATATATGAAGAGACTACTCCTGAAAGACATTGGAAACTAGTAACCATATCAAAAGCCAGGAGAATAGAATAGCGCCACACCCATCACCGATCCACCCTATATCAGGGTTATTTCAAGCTCTCTTGGACTCTCACCCTACAGACTTGGAGGTGACTGGAATGAAGAATATAAAATACCTCTTTTCTAATGAGAAGATACTATCTGTAACTCACTTTCAAACCCAATTCTCCCCAACTCCTTTAATGAAATATGACTTTTTTAGATTAAAAATCTTCCAAAAATCCTAGGGCTTTTTATCCACCCCCTTGAGACTACCAACTGATTGGGAAAAACTATGGGCGTCTGGTGTACTCACACCGAAAATGTTCTCACCAGCCTATGCTGATATACTCCAATCACCTCTTTTTCCCAAAACCTCCTATATTCAAAATTGGGAAAAAACTTTACACTTTGAGGCTACAGATGAATTATGGAGGGCTGTGATCCTACTGACTAAAAGCGCAATACACTGCACCACCTATTATGAGCTTTTTTTAAGATCTTGACACAGTGGAATTATACCCCCTGTGTATGTTTCAAATACCTAACTCTCCTCTATGCTGGAGAGGTTGTGGCAGAGTGGGTAATCCTTTACATATGTGGTGGGAATGCCCTAAAACTCAGCACATCTTGACAAGAGCTTTCTACTGCTGCACCAACTTGGGGGTCGAGAATGTAGACCACCCTCAAGCCGCACTGTTTCATCTGATTCCCAACAAGCTGCCGAGACATATTTTATATCTGAGTGTGTATGTTTTCATGGTGGTTAAATTAGCTATTGCCAGGGCTTGGCACCAACCCAAGGGCCCAAGGTGGGTTCAAGTCCTGTCAACAATGGCCTATATAGAATCAATGTAAAGTATGGTGTTTGCCGCCAACAATAATATCACCACACATTGCATGTGCTGGGAGGCATGACGGCAGTGTCCAGGAGGAGGGCCGGGGGGTAGCTAGTGGGTCTCCTGTAGTAATGAGCTCATTGATAATCTTAATAGCCTTAAACCCCACTTTTTTTCTCTCTTCTCTTCCCCTTTTGTTTCTCTTCCTTTCCTCTACATCTACCCTTTCCATTTCAAACATCCCATATTAACTCACAAGGTATTGCCAAATACCACTCTCAATATTGACCCTTTATGCTATATTCCATGTTATATTCCAATGAATACATAATTTATTGATCAACTGTATTTACATGTATATGATAAAAACATTAATTGTATCAAGGAATTATTTAAGTAATCTTTATTTTCAGATCAGCAAATGATGAGTAAATCTCTGGAGTTGAACTTCATACAGGAAAATGAAATATTTTCTTTTCATAAACCACATTCTAATTATAGATTTACATGAGACATTACTATACTATCAGACATTATGGGAATTGTTAACCTGTGCCCATCCTATCATCTTGATGGTATACACTGTTATTGAATGTTAACTTTTTCACTTGTTGTATTACTTGAAAAACCCAATAAAAATTATATAAAAAACAAAACAAAACTAACACTAACCCCAAAATTGGTAAACACAGTTTCTGAAGTCTGGCAAACGATCTTCATCCCAGCGGCAAAGCATCTTCATCCAGGCAGCTCCATCTTCATCCATCGCGGGACCAGCATCTTCTTCATCCCTGCGAAGGCGGAACGGTCGATGTGCGGAGGTCCAGGCAGAGGTCCATCGGTCCAACGTGGAGGTCCTCTGCATGCGATCGTCCGCCGCACACTGAGGATTCAGTGCAAGGTTCCCCTTTTATATTGGGTACCGTTACATTCCTATTGGCTTTAAAATTAAAATCAGCCAATAGGAATTAGAGCTGCTTAAATCATATTGGCTGATTTGAGCAGCCAATAGGATTTAAGCAGCTCTCATTCCTATTGGATAATTCAAATCAGCTAATAGGAATAAGAGCTACTTAAATCCTATTCACAATTTAAATCAGCCAATAGGATTTAAGCAGCTCTCATTCCTATTGGCTGATTTAATTTTTTCAGCCAATAGGAATGCAACGGTACCCCAAAATAAAAGGGGTACCTTGCATTGAATCCTCAGTGTGTGGCGGACGATTTCATTAAGAGAACCTTCACATCGGACCGATGGACCTCCACCTCCGCGCATCCACCGACCGCTCCGCATCCTCTGGGATGAACATAGAAGATGCAGGTCCCGCGATGGAGCCGACTGGATGAAGATGCTTCGCCGCTGGGATGAAGATCATTCGCCGGACTTCAGCAACTGTGAGTACTGATTTTGGGGTTAATGTTAGGTATTTTTTTTTTTTTTGGGGGGTGTTTTTTTTTAGATTAGGGATTTTTTTATTTTAATGGCTGAAAAAGAGCTGAATGCCCTTTAAAGGGCAGTAAAAGAGCTGAATGCTCTTTAAAGGGCAATGCCCATACAAATGCCCTTTTCAGGGCAATGGGTAGATTATTATTTTTTTTAGTTAGGTTTTTTATTTTGTCAGTTTTGGGGGTGGGGGTTTGTAATGTTAGGGGGGGTTTGTTATTATTTGTTTGCAAAAGAGCTGTTAACTTTAGGGCAATGCCCTACAAAAGGCCCCTTTAAGGGCTCTTGTTAGTTTATTATAGATTAGGGCTTTTATTTATTTGGGGTGTTTTTTTTAATACGGGGTATTAGAATAGGAAAACTTTTTACTATTTTGGATTATTTAGTTTGTTATTTTTTTGTAATGGTAGTTTTTTTGTAACTTTTTGTAATTTTAGTGTTTTTTTATTTTTTGTAATTGTAGTTTCAATCTTACGGCTAAATTACTAGTTTTGCATTAGAGGCTATGCGGTGCTAACGAGCAGTTTTCTCTCACCACTCACTTACCTACAGCGCTGGTATTAGGGGTTTTTACAAGCCCGGCGTTAAAAGGCAAGAAGTGAGCGTTGAGCAAAATTGTGCTCCTTACCGCACTTCAATACCAGCGCTGCTTAAGTCAGCGTTGAGCTGGTCGTACGTGCTCGTGCACGATTTCCCCATAGGGATCAACGGGGAGAGCCGGCTGAGAAAAAGTCTAACACCTGCAAAAAGAAGCGTAAAACTCAGTAACGCAGCCCCATTGATTCCTATGGGGAAACACATTTTATGTTTACGCCTAACACCCTAACATGAACCCCAAGTCTAAACACCCCTAATCCCCTGATTAGAACAGCCAATAGAATGCAAGCTCAATCCTATTGGCTGATTGCATCAGCCAATAGGATTTTTTCTACCTTAATTCCAATTGGCTGATAGAATTCTTTCAGCCAATAAAAATTTAAGGGACGCCATCTTGGATGACATCACTTAAAGGAACCGTCATTCAGTAAGAAGACTTTGTTTGAAGAGGATGCTCCGCGTCAGATGGATGAAGATAGAAGATGCCATCTGGATGAAGACTTCTGCCCGTCTGGAGGACCACTTTGCCCGGCTTGGATGAAGACTTCTCCCGGCTTCGTTGAGGACTTCGGCCCGGTTGGATGAAGACTTCTGCCGCTTCCTTGAGGATGGATGTAAGTAAGTAAGTCGATCTTCAGGGGGTTAGTGTTAGGTTTTTTTAAGGGTGTATTGGGTGGGTTTTATTTTTTAAAATTAGGGTTTGGGCCGCAAAAGATCTAACTGCCCTTTTAAGGTCAATGCCCATCCAAATGCCCTTTTCAGGGCAATGGGGAGCTTCGTTTTTTAAGATAGTATTTTATTTTGGGGGTTGGTTGTGTGGGTGGTGGGTTTTACTGTTGGGAGGGTTGTTTGTATTTTTTTTACAGGTAAAAGAGCTGATTACTTTGGGGCAATGCCCCGCAGAAGGCCCTTTTAAGGACTATTGATAGTATAGTTTAGGCTAGTTTTTATTTTTATTTTGGTGGGGCTTTTTTATTTTGATAGGGCTATTAGATTAGGTGTAATTAGTTAAATATCTTGTAATTTGTTTATTATTTTCTGTAATTTAGTGTTTTTTTTGTTGTTCTTTAGCTAATTTAATTTAATTCATTTAATTGTTGTTAATTTAGTTAATTTATTTAATTATAGTGTAGTGTTAGGTGTTATTGTAATTTAGGTTAGGTTTTATTTTACAGGTACTTTTGTATTTATTTTAGCTAGGTAGTTATTAAATAGTTAATAAATATTTAATAACTATTCTACCTAGTTAAAATAAATACAAACTTGCCTGTAAAATAAAAATAAACCCTAAGCTAGATACAATGTAACTATTAGTTATAGTGTAGCTAGCTTAGGGTTTATTTTAAAGGTAAATATTTAGTTTTAAATAGGAATTAATTAGGTAATAATATTATTTTTTATTTAGGGGTTAATAAATGTAGGTAGGTGGCGGCGATGTTAGGGATGGCAGATTAGGAGTTAATAATATTAAACTAATGTTTGTGAGGCGGGAGTGCGGCGGTTTAAGGGTTAATATGTTTATTATAGTGGCGGCGATGTCCGTAGCGGCAGATTAGGGGTTAAAAAATGTATTTTAGTGTTTGCTATGCGGGAGGGCCTCGGTTTAGGGGTTAATAGGTAGTTTATGGGTGTTAATGTACTTTTTAGCACTTTAGTTATGAGTTTTATGTTACGGCGTTGTACCATAAAACTCTTAACTACCGACTTTTAAATTTGTTAGGACTCTTGAAAGGGTAGGGTGTACCGCTCACTTTTTGGCCTCCCAGGACAGACTTGTAATACCGGCGCTATGGAAGTCCCATAGAAAAAAGACTTTACGAAGTTTATGTAAGTCGTTTTGCGGTAAGGCCAAAAAAGTGTGCGGTGCCCCTACACCTGCAAGACTCGTAATAGCAGCGGTAGTGAAAAAGCAGCGTTAGGACCTGTTAACGCTGCTTTTTCCGCCTAACGCACAACTCGTAATCTAGCCGTTAATTTTTTTTCATTTTTAGTAATGTTGGGTTTTATTAGTGTAAACTTAGGTGTTTTTTTTTTCACAGGTAAGTTTGTATTTATTTTAACTAGGTAGTTAATAAATAGTTACATTGTAGCTAGCTTAGGTTTTATTTTTATTTCACAAGTAAGTTTGCAGTTATTTTTAAATAGGTAGTTAGTTAATAATTGTAACTTTAATTTAATTTGGGTCTATTTTAATTATGTTAAAGTTAGGGGGTGTTATGTTTAGGAGTTAATAGTTTAATTTAGGTTATTGCGATGTGGGGGCTGTCGGTTTAGGGGTTAATAGGTTTAGTTAGTGTTGGCGATGTTTGGGAAGGGCAGTTTAGGGGTTAAAAGGTTTAGTTAGTGTTGGTGATGTTTGGGAATGGCGGTTTAGGGGTTCATAGTTTTATTTAGTGTTTCAGTTAGTGTCGGTGATGTCGGGGAACTGCGGTTTGGGGGTTAATTAGTTTAGTTAGTGTCGGCGATGTTGGGGAGCTGCGGTTCAGTGGTTAATAGGTTTAGTTAGTGCTGGTGATGTTGGGGAACTGCGGTTTAGGGGTTAATTGGTTTAGTTAGTGTCGGCAATGTCGGGGAACGGTGGTTTAGGGGTTAATAGCTTTATTTAGTGATTTAGTTTGTGTTAGCGATGTCGGGCAACAGCGGTTTAGGGGTTAATAGCTTTATTTAGTGATTTAGTTTGTGTCAGCGATGTTGGGGAACAGCGGTTTAGGGGTTAATAGCTTTATTTAGTGATTTCGTTAGTGTTGGCGATGTCGGGGAACTTCAGTTTAGATTAGAACAATAACAAATTCCGAATATGAAAAATGGATTTATTAATTTTCGGGATTTTAGTTATGGTGCTGATTCAGAAAATTTGGATGCATTAGAATCTCCGAAAAGGGCAAAATTCGGTCGAAAACTAAATTCGGCCGAAATGCACATGTCTAGCAGTAATCACTCTATCGTGAATCGTGATTGCGCACTAGCATTCATATTTACTTTTAACTTGTACTACGAGCAGAATTTAACTTGTGCACAAACTGTCGAAAAACCCAATAACGCTTGCACGCAAACAATAGCACTCCACTCAGAATCTGGCCCTTAATTTTAACAAATAAGGGACAAAACATACTTCAAGTTACATAAAATATATCTTGCTCTTGTTTTAAAATGGTGCTTTGTCCCATGCTCCATAGAGAGGAAAAAATGAAATCTGTACCTAGGTTTTCATTCATTAAATTGTTAAAACCAGCTATTTGTTTTGCACAATTGATAGCTATAGACTTTTTTTTTGGCATCCTAGAAAGCAGGAGGTTTTTAATGCCCTTTTAATGGCTGTATAGTTAAATATTATGGGTCTGATTACTACTTTGATTTAGTATTAAAATTAAATAAATTTAAAATAAATGTAAATGTTAAATCAATGTAACCAAAGACTTCTTTCATGCATGTGGCTAAATTTTACTGGGCATGCTAATTGCCATGCTAGCCAAGTCTCCTATGATATTCCACAAGTATTTTTGCAATTGGGATTATGGGGTTTAGAGCGTTAATAGCTGGAGTGTTTTATGGGTTTATAATGGTTAGGGGGTTATTGTGGTATGGGGGGGGGGTATTGTGTTAATGGGTCTGGCAGTTTTGGGGAAATAGTCCTTACAGTGTTTTTGAAATGGTGGTTCATGTAATGAGGTAATAAGGGTCTGGAAATTAAGCAGTTAGCAGCTTTTATAGGTTGGTGGTTGCATTGGGTGGACCTGGAAGCTATGGGCTTAAAAGCAATAATTATGGTGGTCTGGGGTTTCATTTCGTAAATGTGGCCTTATCTGTTAACAATAGCCCTGGGATTGTCAGGAAGAAAGTAAAAACGAAAGAAAAAAAAAACATTTCTGTTTCTCTCTTAAACACATTACAGATAACAAGTGACGCGCTAGCTTGCAAGCATATATCTGCATACAGGGAGGACTGAATTTTCGTCTAATATACAACCCAATACCAGTATATGTTTATTGTAAATAATTGTCTATAAATCTTGAATTTTGAGAGGCACTTATTAAATAATAAGAACAAGATTTTATTGTATGACACCCCATAGCCAAGAAGATAAAACACAAATCTGTCCAGCTCTATGAACAGGCAAATGAGAAGGTCATGCTCATTATATTTTCTAAAGTAATTCCAGGAGGATGAACATCTTCAGTGGCTGATGAAACAGTCATATCCCAGGCATCCACGAAGCCTACGTTAATATCCTGAAAAACTTCTCTCAAAACATGATATTGACAGTACCCATTGAAGTCTCCAATTCGTTCTACATCTGTATGGAAATTCCTGGTATTTTCTGTTTTAATGATGACTTTAGTGTCTGGACTCCGGAGGAAAAGTCGTTTTATGGCTCTTCTTATATTAATAGCTCTTCTGATGAACAGGTGGAGGGGAAACTGTCTGAAATGTTGCCCCAGAGTAATGACAATGATGGTGTCCTTTCCCCCACCTAGCAGGTCTATTTGACGGCTTGTGTATTTGTCCTCCTGGAAGTAATAGAACATGAAGCTTTCCAGAGGGAATCCATGTCTACTGTAGGACACATAAATATCCTTCTCTATGTTTAACGCTAGAAGGGACCTTATCCAACTTTTCCATCCATTGAGGTGATAGTTGAAATAGCTAACAACTGTTAAAAAATATTAAAAACATGAAATACCCATTTTATATTAGGCATATAGATTGTGTTCAATCAAATTATAATGTCTGTTAAGGATATATTTAACATTTTTATTTGTCTTACTTTTTTAAAGAAAGTACATATAATATATTTGTTTAAAACATAGGTTATTTATTTCTTAAAAGGACAGTCTAGTCAAAATTAAACTTTCATGATTCAGATAGGGCATGCAATTTTAAACAGCTTTCCAATTTACTTTTATCATCAAATTTTCTTTCTTCTCTTGGTATTCTTTGTTGAGAGCTAAACCTAGGTAGGCTTATATGCTAATTTCTTTCTAAGCCCTTGAAGGCCACCTCTTATCTCAGGGCATTTTTACAGTTTTTCACAGCTAGAGGGTGTTAGTTCATGTGTGCCATATAGATAACATTGTGCTCATGCATGTGAAGTTACCTTGGAGCCAGCACTGATGGGCTAAAATGCAAGTCTGTCAATAGAACTGAAATAAGGGGGCAGTCTGCAGAGGCTTAGATAATCACAGAGGTAAAAAGTATATAAATATAACAGTGTTGGTTATGCAAAACTGTGGAATAGGTAATAAATCTTTTTAAACAATAACAATTCTGGAGTAGACTGTCCCTTTCATTTCTTTAAGGTGAGCTGTATAATGGCACTGTGCTCCTGACCGATATAAATGCTGTACCACACACATAGGTCTTACTTTACAACCTTAAAGAATATAAATATCAATAGATACCCCAGCTTTAAAGGTTTCTAGTACGTTGTAACATTTGTGTATATTGGGACCCCATGCCCCTGCTATGCAAGGCATAAAGGGACAATAAAGTTAAAATTAAACTTTCATGGTTCAAATAGAATGCACAAATTTTAAATAACTATCTAATTTACTTCTATTATCTAAGTTGCTTTGTTCTCTTGATAACCTTTATGAAAAATATACATAGGTATGCTCAAGAGCGGCAATGTACTAATGGGAGGTAGCGGTTGATTGGTGACTGCACATAAATGCCTCTTTTCATTTGTTCACCTTATTTGTTCAGCTAGCTCCCAGTAGTGCATTGCTGCTTCTTAAACAAAAGGATATCAGTAGAATTTCTATAATGAAGTAAATTTAAAACAAAATGCTCCATTTAAATCATGCATGAAAAAAAATAGGTTTCATCTTCCTTAATGTTAACATTTTAATGTCCAAAGTAAATAAGCCACAAAAGTATCTAATAGAAAAGATTTATATAAAAAGCAAGACACAATTATACTTTTTTGTTACTTACATTTAAAATATGTGCACGACTTAGGTCTATGTGGCTTAATAGACATTTGCATTTGGATTCAAACTAAAGCAAACAGTGGACAAACAGATTGTAAATAGCAAATTGTGAACTAACCCATATGCGTATATACTAAACATGTATTTTGCACAATATAATCTCATCTGATACATGAAATGTAAATGAAAATATAATATAAATCAAACATATAAATATCATCTATATACAGTACATATACTTGCTTAATAATAGATAGGTATGGGCGAATGTTTTGCTACATTTGAAAAATGAAATAGATTTGAACACATTTGTTCGTTTCAAATTTTGAATGTTTGAACAACGTTCTAACATTTGTTTAATGTAAAAGTATTTCAATGCTACCTTTAAATGTAATATTCAATTCAAATTTTTCTAATAATTTGATTCAAAGGGGCCTATTTTTCAAGCCGTCAACCGCAAATACCCCGGAATTCCGCAGCGTAATTGTGGAGAGCTTGATTCCCCTTATTTATCAAAGGCTACAGTTTGGCAAAAGTAGAAATCTGTGACGTAACATACGATCCGCCGGTCTCAGCCCGACACAGATCGTTGCTTATGGCGGCGGACGCCATAGGAATCAATGGGAGTCTGAAAGTAGCGAAAGCTCATGTTCGCTGCTGCCCGATATCCCATTGATTCCTATGGGAGAATAAAAGTTATGTTTACATCTAACACCCTAACATGTATCCCGAGTCTAAACACCCCTAATCTGCCACCCCCTACACCGCCGCCACCTAAACAAAAGTTATTAACCCCTATCCCGCCGCTCCCGGACCCCGCCATAACTAAATGAAGTTATTAACCCCTAAACCGCCACTCCCGGAGCCCACCGCCACCTACATTATACTTATTAACCCCTAATCTGCCGCCCCTACACCTCCGCCACCTACATAAAGTTATTAATCCCTAATCTGCCGTTCCCGGAGCCCACCGCAACTAAATAAATCTATTAACCCCTAAACCGCCAGCCCCCCACATCACTATAAACTAAATTAACCTATTAATCCCTAAACCTAACAACCAGATAACTTTATATTTAATATTAACTCATTCCTTTCTTATAATAAATTTAAACTTACCTTTAAAATTAAATTGAACTATATTAAACTAATAATTAACCTATTCTAACGATTATAATAAAATGACATTAAACTATATTAAATTAATAATTAACCTACCCTAACTGTTATAATAAAATTAAATTAAACTATATTAAATTAATAATTAATCTAACCTAACTTTTATACTAAAATTACATAAAATTACAAATTAAAATAACTATATTCAGGTTCCAATGCATTATGTGGAAGCCTGGCCTACCTGGGTTAGTTACTCAGATCTGCACCTAAGTCTTAGCAGTCTAGGCAATATGGAACTCTGTGTGAATATATGACAATAACTGTCACATGAAGTCCTTATCTTAAATTCACAATCTATCTTTGTGTTTGTAAAATATTTATCAGTTGATATCAAGTATTAAGTGCAATTAACACAATCTGTCATAGGAATGTGATCCTGATGTGTTGTTAACATATGTCCTTCAATGAATCCCACAGTGTATATCTGTAAGGTAGCTACCTAACACCCATTAGATGTATTGCAGAGGTAATATTTCTATCTTCGATCTAACTAATATATTTATTGATCGATATAACCTGTTTAACAGGTTTCTCAGGTGGCTTATCTATCGTTGAGTCTATGAATATATGTATCTATTGATACTGTATCTATTTTCTATCTTACAAAGTATTTATCTTCGGATACAATGTATGTATCTATTGATATAATGGACGGACGGCAGTATCACATTTGGTCTCAAGGCAGACAGAGATGTGAACTGTACGTATATGTTCAGATCAGCTATACTGGTCCACTAGTTCTCCCATTTATCTTAGTGTTTGTAGTTGGTTTAGCCCTATCCCAATTCTTATTTATCACATGTAATTCTGTAATGAAGCTTGGATTAATCCAGTATAAGTATTGGGGATGTGTTATTAGTGGCACAACAGTGTAACCCAATTTGATTTTGATTTTAATTTAATTAATTTTGTTTGATATGTTTAACCTTAGTGATAATGTATTTATCGTATTACGTTTTAAAAATCTCTAAGTATATATAAGTCATTTATCTATATGGTTTGTGCTAATCACTTTAAATGTATGTATGCACTTGAGCCGTTGTTTATTATTGTCTCCATGGCAACGGTTGTCATAATAATGTACACGTACACTCACACAGTTTGACACGAGAAATCGAGTGTGTTAATAATACTACTTGTTTAGGCACTGATCACTTTACACCAACACAATGTGTGCATAACCTGGAAGCTAATCAGGTTTTTTCTGACATTTGTTGTTTGAGTATACAAAATCCGCAATTGGACATAAACCGGAAGTGATGTTACAAACTTCCGGTATTAGCCATGACGTTGGAACGCAATATGCGTTCCACTGCCGATAATTTCACCGCGAACATTGGGGGAGATGTGAGGTTTGTGATTGGTACACTTTGTTTGTAAAACACTATAAAATGTTTTATTATTATCACTGTTGTATGCTGATGATGGGGTTATAATACCCCGAAAACGTTCCACATTAAAAGTTTGAAAAAACACCTGTGAGTGCAAACGTCTGTTCCTGTATTTTGCCATATCTTTGCACCCAGGCTGTCGGCATTTGGTGGGTTAAGCTGGAAGATGTATATTATATATATATATATATATATATAAATTAGAGTCAATGGGAAAGGCACTCCATATACAAATGTAGCAGCTTCCAGGGTGCACTTCAAAGAATCATCAAATATGTGTGTGGAAAAAAGGCACTCACTGGTTCAGGATAAAACATAACATTTAATAAGTTAAGAATGCATGACATTTCGGAGGTATTCCACCTCCTTTCTCAAATGCATGATACAAACAATTTGGATGTACAAAAAGCAG